>NC_087315.1:995000-1295000 GCF_037043105.1 Vanessa tameamea | reverse complement strand
AATGCACAAATAATAAAATAAGTTAGAGAAAGATTTTCTTAATTCTTAATTCGATGTTGGTTACGCTCTTATCTAAATTTAACAGATTTGTTGTTAAAATAAAAAAAAAATACCATCACTTAAAGTTATGAAGATTCTTGTCGTATTCATAGCCTTTTAACTCACAATAACAGTATGATTTTTTTTTAACAAAATAAATCAGGTAACCAAATGTTATCAGTGATTTTGTAACAAAGTGAGTCCGTGTTTACAATGAAAATCCGAGGCATTTTATCGTCCGTTGATCTAAAATAAATCGTGATTTATTAGCGTCACAATGTTTAGGGGAGAACCCTAGTTCTGTAATTTAGCTCAAATTCAAAATAATGTTCCTTATTCAAATTTCATGATGAACCTTTAAATGTATTAATTGGGCATTTCATTTGGAAACCGTAAAGATCATTAAAGGATTTTTATCATTGAAAACGTATCTACGTGATTCAACCAAAATGGCAATAGGAAAGCTGTAGAATTCAAAAAAATATTTTGATTCATTTTAAATAGTTATTTAAAAATAGAATTTGTTAATTGATCGTTTCGTATTTTTTTATTATTCTATCGTTACTTTTGACTTCATTAGATTGACATACTTCAATATGAATCTCTTGCTGAATTCCGAAAATTAATCCTTGTGGCTTAAACTAGACTTTTACTCTATAAAAGTATATATATTTGGTTTCATGTTTTTTTTTGTCCATTTAAATGTATATTTTTAAATAATTATTCTCTTTTACGTTTCTTATAACAAGGCTTAGCGTAGGTATATTTTCATTGTACTTAATTGTTGATTTTTATCTAATGCCTTATTGCATGCGATGTTTACCTACAATTAACTTATCATTTTATTTTAAGTAGTTTATAAGCTTAAAGCTGTAAAAAAAAAAAATATCCCGCTGAGTTTCTTTCGCCGGTTCTTCTCAGGTCCGAGGTGCTAAATTCCGAACCGGTGGTAGATTTTTGACAATCAATAAGCAAGTGTAAACACTTCTATATTGAATAAAGATTTTTGATTTGATTTGATTTGATTTGATTTGATATATACAAATGTTACGTTGTTGGTAAACCAATTAAAATAAAAAAATATATGATATTTAGTACCTCGAATCACGCACTTGGTGGCAAGTTTCAGAATGCACCAATCATGGCCAGGTATTCTTTTCCGCCTCGTTTCCCACCCATCCATCCATTTTCCAAACTCAGTGTACTTATCAGCTATGAAAACTGGTTCGGTATCATGTAGCATGTTCTCGCATGGGGCGAAGAAATCGTCGGTTGCGAAGATCACCGAACCACCGGCCTGGAATTTTATTAATTATGAATAATCTGAGAGTAATCATTTTTTTTGTTTTCATGATATCGGTAGGCTGGCGAGCAAATGGGCCACCTGATGGTAACTGGTCACAATGGCCCAAAGACAACGGCGCTGTAAGAAATATACCTAAACCATTCCTTACATCCAACAGTTTATATCTTTGGTATTGATTTTTTTATATAACGATGGATTGTAGTTTTAGAACCTAGAAGAACATTAAATTAATAGTCTAAATTTAAGGGAGAAACTGCGATGCGCAGCTGCTTTTAAGTTTTGTATATATTGACTAAATGGTTTTCACAATAAGTCTTCACCAAATTGAAAATATCTTATAAATGATATATAAATATAGTCTAAAATGACTTCCAAATTACTGGTATTGAGAACTATATTACAGAAAAATCCAACCAATTGTCCAATATCCAGGAACTTGGGAACTGCCTTATAACTAACTAGACCAACGAGGTTTTTGAAAATTTCTAATTTTAAGAGCACTAATTATAACATAATTCTAAATAATAACTCTCGATCGGTTGGTCAGGTTCTCATTTTATTTGATCATGACGTGGATTAGGGTAGCTGATTTTTGCTACATGCTTGCGTATTGCACAGATAGCTTTCATGTATTGCCACACAAACGCACTGCACAAGGACTATAATTTATATATGTGTGCATGGTGCACGGATGTAGTTTAATTTATTTCCACGTGTAGTATATACTACACATACATATTTTTTTAAATTGTACGCATTCAATTTTTATTTAATCTAATGAAAATATTAATATTATCTCAGAAGTAATAATTTATTCACTGAACATAATTGGAATGCACAAATTTACAATTAATATTATTATATCCAATACATAATACATAAATATTTATCATTTATTTCATTTAAAAAAAAACATTGAAATATACTTCCTTAAGACAATGACATATCTTTTAACAACTTAAAAAGGTTTTAATGTATAATTATATAAAAATAAAAACTTACGGTCAAACTTGCAAATTCACTGAGTTCAGCAAATGCGGGCACATTGGTCTCGATCATTTTTACGTTATAAACGAATTTTTAATCGATTAATTCGGAACGAGCCGACTATGTGTCACTGATCGTTTGCTCCGCGAGACAGTCTAATATATATAGGTGATACTGTAATCAATAGTTCCAAGTGCACGCATAAACGCCTTATCTATGGAAATACTGAGATCAATTCACTTTAGAGGTACTTGGTACAGTCGTTTGGAAAAAGCTTTAAATAATTAAACATTATTATATTCATTGGTTATAAAATCATTTATAATTGAGTTGTATTCTTAATAAATTTATTGTCTGAAGATTTAGTAACAAGTATAGAGCGGCGTGGTGGAATCTCTCGAAAAACTTAAAGCCATCTCCAAAAGGCGAGACGGTAAACAGCAGCAGATCATTCAAAGGATGAGGCTTTTTTTTAAACTTTTCTAACATCATTTGTTGACATGTGTGTGTATAAACATATAGACGCCGTAGTTAATTGAATATAATATCTAATGTCATTGTTATCAATTCTTTTGTTCTATATGATATTCTATAACCTTTAATATCCATGATTGATGATTCCAATATCTTACGATAATAGTTTCGCCCACATTTCACTGTTCTTAAAACTTTGGAGTAAATATTAATCCATCAAATTACAAAGTCAATAATTAATGAGAAGATGACTTAGTTAGAAGCGAGTTAGTTCTTAGTTGTGTTATACTCGGGTTAGTCGAGTTGTTAATATTAATGTATAATAAATACATATAACAATTACTTAAGTTCCCTTATTATTTAACATCAACCCTATTGCAATGAAATGTACATATTTCTATCGTCACCTTCGACATTCACAAAATCTACATACATTCCCTACCAATATGAGTAAAAGCTTCCAGTCCTCCACCATCAGCATACTGTGGGATCCCCCATTTTTCTCGGTTAATCTAGGATCAACGGTCATTCTAAGGCACGTCTTCTCGAATGACCATCGGTTTCCCCATACTTGACTTACATACGTATTCTTTTCATTAACATTTATTAATTGTATTTATTATAAAATTGACAATTATTCAAATGTAAACATATAAAGTGTGATTAAAACAGTGAATATCGCTTAAAATTAATTAAGCTTTTAGTTATAAAGTATGTTAAATATTATATTGTAACATAAATGAAGCTATTTTAATTGAAACATGAGTGTTGTATTATCTTTTCAATTGATATAATACTCAATTAAAATTGGATTTATTATTTTAATTATAACGCATATCAATTTATATTTTAAGTTTATTTCAACTAAACGATTATAGAAGTAATTATAAATGTGCTAATATTTTTAGTACAAAACATATTTAAAATAAGCCCATTTAAAAAATTATAATATTGTCTGTGCAAATAATGATAAGTCGAGATAGTTCCAGGGTTTAGAACGCGTACATCTTAAACCAAGCAAGAGCCACTGAATTTTCTTGCGCTTAATATGTGTTCGTAATTTAAATCTCTTCCTCAAAAGGCAGAGGGCTTAGTCAGCTATAGGATATTTGGAGGCTGTTACTTTAAAAATAATGACCGCGTGCAATGGTGGCAAGAATGCTAGCAGCTTTTCCCCGTTGAATCGAATTCTAATAATCTGGGTGTTATACTTTTAATAAGGATTCTTTTACTATTACTCTGAGCGGTTTTATTTTTAATTTTATTTATTTATTTGGATATTAAAATAATATGTGTGTAGTTTAGGAATATAACAATGTATGATTATCTTATACATATGTATATATGACACTATTTCTTAACCTCTTTTTTAATAAAAGAAAAATATATATATTTAATTCTAAAAAAATATCACTAGTGAGTTATAATTTTTTAATACGAATTGACAACAAGAGGTTTTTTAACCGTTTCAAAAATAAATAACATTTGGATTTTGATTCCAATATTTTTCAATAGAGTTTAAATTGAGCTATATTTTTACAAATTATTTGTCAAAAGAGTATGGAATATTTATTAAATATTATAAAGATAATATATTGTAAACGATTGTACTGTTGCTATTTGTTACTAATGCAAAAATAATTCTAAAATAACATTATTACAAAAAGAACTTCGTGACAAACTTGCTTTACTGTTTTTCACGTACAATGTATTTTATAGTAGAATGAATGTTATAAAAGTAAGCCTTGAAATATTCGTAAAAAAATACGATAAACAGAAAAACGGTTAATTGAAAGGAAATTTACAATTCTTGAAATAGATTTGATAAAAATAGCTTGTTTTTATTGGTAGTACAAATGAGTCAACGAAATTTTATTCTCTGTGAATTATTAATTGTATATGTGATACAAACCTATTAGTTTCACCATTTTACCGAAACAGAAATATTTAGTAACATAGAACATGACATAAAAATTTACACTAATTTACAAATATGTGTAAAATTTTATAGAATTATATTGACAGTACCAGATTGAGGTATTTTTTCCGAATTGGTGATGAGTGCGTCTGTTAAAAATTAATGTAAGGTTTAAATTTCTAAGAAGACAAATAACGCACTTTCAAGGATACTTTCCGAGTCAATGAAGCTGTCGTCTGGAAACTATCACTTCTAATGTCATAAACTAAACTTAAATATTAAATTCCAAAACTTTTAAAACATTGTGCAGGAAAACTAAAATACAATAATACATATAAATTAAAAAAAAAAAACAAACGGCAAAGGTACGGAAAACATGTGTTTGGAGACAAATTTAACAAAAAAAAAAAAATTATGTAACGTTTTAAAAAGACTTAGTTTTTATTTCTCAAAATGTCTGCGGGGAAAATGAATTGGATGACGCATTTGATAATTTGCCTTCGAAAAATCAATAACCAAAATATACTTTCGAAGTGTAGCTTCTTTGGAACGAGTTTATAACTTAAACTTTGAAAGTGTAACAAAAGTTCAATTCCACATGTAACATGTCTCACGTTACATCTAGACACGCGGTAGCCTGTCAGCCAAGTTCAAGTAATAGAACTGGCTAGCAGCACCGTGTGTAATATTACACGAACCATTTGGATCCACTTTTGACCTCCTCATAACTCAAAAACTGTTTGACATAAACGGGTCAAATTTGGCTCATATATTTAGACTCGCGAGGTACATATGTGTTCCAAATTTCATAAACGCATCTCAAACGGTTATTTAGATATTAACGTCTAAAAATCGACATTTTTATCACTGACTGACCTATAGGTCAAAATTATAACCTACTTCCAGGTGACCTAGAAAGTTCAAATTTGGCATGCAGATAGATAATTAGGCCAATACAAAGGAAAAAATCTGAAACTGGTAAATTTTTATAATTTTGTTATAATTTTTCATTTTATTGGTTCTATTAGGCAACAATATATTATCCTAAGTTATAAGAAGAAATGATATTTTATGTAGTTATAAATACATTTCAGGAAGGACCATTGAACTTGGCACCCATTTAGATCTCACTTCTTTTGTTGTTGAAGTCAACAACCAACGTATATACCATAATATTGGACTTGGCTCTCATTTTTACATTTATGTTTTTGATGGGATTGTCATATATCACAAGTAAGTTGCACGCGCTCTCTTTATAAATAAATACATATTATGTACAAACTTTGTATATTTGTTTACATTGAATAGTTGAACTATTTAATCCATCAATATTTTTATCATGCCCATAGTTGTTACTTTGTTAGATATATAGCAAAGATTATGTTGTCTTTTTAGTAGGAAATAAGTTTAGGTAAACCATTGGATTCGAAAGCGAGCACCAATGCGTTGAAACTTTTGATTCTATTAGTCTACATTAGACTCAAAATCAAATAAATTAGTTTTTAATTTTGTTCCATGTATTAAAAAGTAATCGTTGTGAAACTATTACCTATTTTGACAAACGATCAAGACTGTTCGGTCCACGTGTACGAAGTAAAAGTTACTGAAAGTAAAACAAAATATATACTATATATATGTTGAACCTGCATTGGAGCAGAGTGGTGGAGTATGCTCCAAACCTTCTCCTTAAAGGGAGAGGAGGCCTTTAGCCCAGCAGTGGGAAATTTAAATACAAGTAAAGTTGAAACTTGACTAACTTTTGTGGAATATTCGTCGTCATATAAAGTCTATTTGTTGTTCCTAATCGCTTTCGATTTAATGGTTTGCCTACTTAAATCAACTACTGTTTTTTTGTAACACTATTTCTCCAAAGACGTTGTCAACGTATTTATAATTTTAATTGTTTCATTTTAAATTGCCTGTATTTTATTACTAGACAGCATCACAATCTGAATTTGGATTGCAATTCGATGTCGAAAATTTGCATTGAACTTTACGACGACAACTCTTTGACTTTGAGTGTGTCTTTGTTGAGCAGAGTTGTTGTAATTTGTAATTAAATCAACTGGTCGTAACGTAAATGCAATATCATCTGTTGAACAATTTTGTAAAACAGTTAAAGAGTAATCGTCTGGATTGGTAACTAACAAGCAATTAAATCACAGACCAGATTTTATTCACCTAATTCTATATTTGGTTTAAATTTCGAACTCAGACCTAATTACCGCGTAGATACGACACCGAAAGTCCGGTATGTCTACATCGTTTTAATGTTTGTAAACTTCCTTATCAAACGAATTGGTTATTACTAGTTTCATATGCTCTTGTTAACCCTTCACCCAAATATCATTGTCAGTCTATACATGAATGATATCAATAAATTGTGTATAACACATATCGCTATGGCCTCGTTTACGAGTTATATAAATTCATGCAACCAGAAAGCGATGAAATATTTTATTGAGCGTTTGTTTAGTTTAACTACAGTGTTAGAAAATAATTTATTTATATTGGTATATATATTATTCCTCTTGAGAAGTTTTGTTCATGCTGCTATACTTAAACGTCGTCACAATCGAGTTGAAATGTCATCCAACACAAGCCGATTTTCTCATGATGTTTATTTGTCTTTAGTGTTTGGACAAAATTCAATTAAGATCGTGTTCTAACAACTGGGACATCTCGCCTCGATGTAAAAAAAAAAAACAAACTAACCAGTGACTAAATAATCTCAAGGTTAAATAAGCTTACGCTAAAAGATAAAACAAGTATAATGTTATTATTTTGTGTATCACATTTGTTTATACAATAATCATTCACATTACGACCTTAATTAATATAAAAATATAAATAAAAGATAGCTACGTACAAATCACAACAGCGTTGACGATTTTTATATTTAAGTATTATATAGAATAAAATATATTAATTTAATATGTATTTCAATCCTACAGCTTAAGGCTTCTGATGAAGATATAGATACTAATCAATTATGCGTTATCTGCCTAAAAGTGCCCTCTCTACTCCCTTACTTTCAACGGTAGGTCGGTAAGTAGGGTACCTACTCATCACATACGGTACCGCCAAAGAGTTAATACTTAGTATTTTCTTCCAGTTGGTAGAGTAAGTGAACCTTGTCATAGCAACTTAATTTCCAAGGTTGACACTCCATTCGCGAATGTTAAGAATGAGTCATAATTGGCGCTTATATATATATATATATATATTATATCGTGGTGAACACTTACCATCAGAAAGTCCATTTGCTGTACACCTTCCTATGTATCTTATAAAAAAAATAGATAACCAAACCAAATGTAATCTATCTTATATTCAATAAAGTTTGATTGAAATCCGACATTTTGTAATAAACAGTTGATTATTTTAAATATGATAAATCTTATTGAATTAAAAAAATACTAGATTAAAATTAAAATTAGATAACAGTTTTGAATTACAAATGAATAAGTAAGAGTGAGGTTTAAGTCGTACATGTTCCTGTAATGATACTTTTCGTACCAATAAATTTGTTACCAGATAATGCCCAAACAATACAAGGGTTATGATTTTGAAAATATATGTGTTCATCTGTTCCTAAGTAGGTCTTAGGCTACTTGATATCTACGTGATTTGTCAAAAAATATGTTTGACAAATCAAGTTTCGTTTAGGTTTCGCCTAAAGGCGGTCCTCCACTAAGTTCAGATGCGATCATTACATAAGTGAGAGAGAAGCGAGTGTTACAGTGATTCGTCTGACATTTTAAAAACAGCGACTGCAAGAAATTTCTCAAAATCGAATCCTAGATTGTTACATTACAGGCGTGTGCTACGGGCCTTATGTTTCGTGACGTGATGCTATATTTAACCCAACAAGGCGAATTTCACATATAAAATAAAGCAATCAACAAATTAAATTTGACAAATGTTTCGTTTGCTTGTAATTCACAGAAACGAGAAATTTATAATTAATATATGTATAATATACACGAAACGTTAAGTTCTAGTGTAACTTGACCGGGTTTATTTTATTTCTGGGCGATTTTCAAGAACAATCTTATGTAACATATAAAATTTTATGCTTAGAACTATCTATCGTTTCTTTGTTAAAGAATTTCTAAAGTCTTATAAATTCAAAGAGAGGAATCTAGTCTGTATGACAGTGGCAGGTGCTAATTGCATTCCAAAGAAAGATAATCACGAAAGAGTGCCGATTAAGATAAGTTAAGACAAACATTTTTTTTTTAAATTGATAAAAGAAGCCGTAAAGAGCTAGCAATATCGATATAACTCTGATAGCTTTAAAATGTTTTAATGATAGTCGAACTTCTTACAATGAAATGAAATAAAATTTTGACATATATTAATTATTTACGATTTGAAAAATATAAAGAAAAATTTTACCACCGACATTTTAAGCGTGGGACGGACTCAAAGGGAGGTTTAAGAGTTCGTTTAATTGTGCCGTCATAAAGTGTAAAAACTCTTCTAGCATAATAAATGAAATCAATGGAGGTATTACCTAACATCGATAAGTCATTTATAGTAGCGGCACGCTATGATGGCCGTTTTGACGTTTGCCCGCTCATGAAGTTTCGTATTTAATAAATAATTACATCAAAGGAGCAAATTGTTGTTCTTTATTGTCAATAGTGACGTGCAGTTAGTCACAAAATTTATCGAATGTGATTTCTAAACTACAAATATTAGGGTACCGCGAAGATAACTTTTTTATTTATTTTATTGTGTAAACGTGTACGTCACACTCTCACACTCGACCTCGTAGTCGGTGTTATATTTGTGTTTTTTTATGTAATGTGTTTATAAAGTTATTCATTCTAATTCCAATTTTTGATTTAAATTGATTTCGTTCGAATATATTACTTAAACTTATTTTATATTTTTTTTATTAAACCTTTTTAATCAGATACTACTTGCAACAATAACTTGAATTAAATTACTTGCAAAAAAACAAAGATTTGAATATATTATATCGATAATAAATTTACATTTCACATCACTTTTTTAATGTGTCAAAACGGCCATCGTATCTTGCCGCTAGAATAGTTGCTCAAATATCTGTAATTAGTTTTAAAATCATTTATTATGTGCAAGTATGGCTCGGGTGACGTCATCGTAGATTTAAAAAGTTTTTTTTTATGTTATAGGACAGTGGACCAGCTAATGAGCCACCCGGTGGTAAGTGGTCACCACCACCCAAAGACAATAGCGCTGAAAGAAATATTAACCATTCCTTACAACGCCGATTGTAAGGAATGGTTAATATTGGAAACTAAGATGTTATGTCCCTTGTGCATATAGTTACACTCAACTCAACCTTCAAATCGGACCACAACAATGCTTAGCACTGCTGTTTGGTGGTAGAATATCTGATGATTGGGTGGTACCTAAAGACGACGGGTTTACACAAAGCCCTACCACCAAAGTTGAACAAAGAAGACGCTTAGTATTTTTACTATTTAATGAACATGCGGTACCTAGCCTATTCTAAATCTGTGGTCTAACCCTCCATTAATTACAGTAAATTTGATATAATTTATTTCAATAATTGTAATCGTTTAAAAGTGGTTTAAATTTATAAGACTTGCAGTAATTAAAAACGAATGTTTCGTTACTTAACCAAGACTATATTATGCATGCTCTACACAAGGACTGTTGTCAGCGCAAAAATTACCAACATTAAAAAAAAAATCTCACAATTTTCTCGATTAGTATCCCTTTTAAAGTACAAGTTAATACATAAGTTGTTAACAACCAATCAAACGTCCGCATTGTATTTAGTGTTACCATTACATGTATTTCGTTAATGTGTAGTGTATTCAACACCTAAATGTGTATACATTTATTGTAATTAAACGTATTATTTATGTACACGATAACGTGCAGACTTTGTACTGATTGACACGGGCTACTTAGATAACCGGATGTAACCGGTTCATCCCGATGTATGTACAATCAAAGACAAAACTTATTAACCGCACAAATTGTTATTTTATCATTGTTTATTAAGTTTGCTTTAAAGTCAATTAATAATTGAATCTCTTTGTTTCGCGTTTATTGTATGCCTACGTACTTCGTGATAAGACTGGGTAGATACCACCTACTCATCAGACATTCTACGACCGTACTATTATTTAGTATTTTTGTGTCCCGGTTTGAAAGGTTAGTAAAACAGTGTAACTACAGGCAGGCAGGAAATATTTTTACAAAGCCAAATAAATAATTAAGTTCTGACCGATTGGCTGGTCTCTTTAGAGAATGCCTTAACCAAAATCGTTCCGTTAGACGTCTTCATTGTCTTTATAAATTAAAAAAAAAACATTTCTGTTAAAGTATGACGATAATCCGTATAAATTAATCACATGTTATTGTTTAAGCCTGCAACGAACATACAATGAGACCATGAATAATTTTCCGGTAAACATAATTGAAGTGCATCACATTGTATTAAACGGCTTTGCGCCATTTCCCAGGCTATTAAACATTTTACAAGGATCAAAGCGATTTATAAATTGTTCGGCTTATACACTAATGGTAAAGCTGTTTTTAATTTGTTGGCATTATGAAAATGTTTATATTTTTAATTATTTTTTTTTTGCGAAAATTGTAATCATGCTAATTTGTCGGTTAACGTTCATTAATTATTTTGCATTCGAAAATTATTATTAATAGCATTCGAGTTTTAAAATGTTACTTTATATAAAAAAATAAATACGTAAAAAATCGTCTGTTCGAAATACGGCTAGCGCTGAGTGTCAGTGTGAAAGAGGGGCGACCTGTCTACCGTTTCCGTATGCGTAAAAAGGGAATCCAGACATACTGGCGCCGTAACGCGTTTCGTAACGAAGCGGTTTACCCTCCCATAAAAAGTTATCACTCCAAAAATACCGAGTTTGTTTTTCGAGGATCGTGAACACCGAATTCTTATATGCTCAAAGGTTGATTCACACATATCATCTCGTGCTTGGCGGTGAAGGAAAAAATCGTGAGGAAACCTGTATAATATTGGATAAGCACGGTGACATAAGTTCCTAGCATTCTTCTCAAGCGTGGGACGGACTCAAAGGGAAGTCTATTTCAGGAACGACTCATTTACGCTGGCTGTTTGTTTTATAAATATGAGTTGCGTAATATCATAAAACTAATTGTATTTTTTGGAAGTCGCACAATCCTCTTTAATAATAGTTAGTAAAGTAAAAGTGTAAGATCATTAATGCGAGTACATTAAGTTTAGTAATTAACTTAATTAATTATGTGATATATACATTAATATATGTACGTAGATGATAAAAAGCGTGGAGCTAATACTTGTTGATTTCCAGGCAAGATACATTATATACATATATAATTGTATTTAACTAACATAACATTGTATTTTAAATGTGGAAAAAGAGTAAATGCTGTGTCATTTGCCGGTTCTCCTCAGTAGTATCTATGTGCACTCCGAACTGTTGGGCTTCACTTAATGTAGTTTGAAAAATGACCATTACCTACTTGGATAAAGTATATTTTTATTTTGATTTTGACATATATTAGAATTTAAAATAAAATAGTCTTATAAATATTATAAAACTGACTCGTTGGAGTAGTGACTAGCTTATTTTACTGAAGACACGACACATCCGTCTGTAAGTAATTAATAAAAACAAATTTCAGTTGAATTGCAATTATTGACATGATTCCGGAAGCATCATATCATATAAAATGAAATTATAATTATTTATAAGCTGGTTGTTTGAAAACTCAGAACTCATACGGTTCAGAGAAACTTCTATAATGTTTACACAAATAGAAATGATTCGTTTTTTCTTTTAAATAATAATAAACCGTTTTAAGTATTTTAATTGGGCTGTTATATAAAAAAAAAAAAACTTCACAACAACTATCTCCACTTATAAAGTAATGTATCCTGTAATGTCCCGCTGTTTTAATATTTTTAACATTTTACAAGTGTCGCACAACGAATGAAAATTGTATAAGGAAACCTACATTTGTCCAATAAGAAATATTCTACCGCCAAACAGTAATATACATTAAGTATTATCGTGGTCCGGTTTGTTCCCAAGATTGGTCCCGCAGTGGTGATATGAGGAATGATTAATTATCTTTTTTTTTTAAATTAAATAATATTATTATTTCTTTACGGTACCAATGGCACCGTTAACTACATATAATCAGATGGTATGTATGTATGATGTACCAGGTGATCCATTTTATTGTCAGCCAATCCATTTTTTTTAAAAGTAGCCCCAAGGCACTCTACTTACTTACGTACTTCAATCATCCAGAATCAAGATATTAATCTCATAATGTATATTAATCTAATAAATAAAATTATTATGTTAAAAAATCCAAAAATAAAAGAATCATTGAATGGAAACCATATCTTTTATTCTTAGACAGTCTTGACTAAAGTCTGCATTCTAAAGGTGAATCCCTGTATTTTCCTAAAGCGTAGACAGGCAAACCAGACAATAACTGCTGACGTAAGCTGTGCTGTGTTCCGTAGAGTGCACTCGTTCCATTACTGGATGTCTTCCTCGTGATAAATTACTCAGCTCTGCTTATAAATTATTGTACGTCGTGTTTTGAAAAATTGACAGGAGCTGGGTGGAGTTCTATGCAATGTCCTTTGTCTTTTATGGTTTTAGTATTTAATGGATATGTGGATTTTCTTTTCAGCGATTGTTAAATTGAATTTTTGACTTGAGGGTGTATATGTTCCGTTTGAGATGATTAGGTTTTTATTGGTTTTCTTTGAGAATACTTTTTACTCATAGTCGGCAATATATTTGTATATTCTTGGTGCAAGTCTGAGTGGTTCACCCATTCGTTCTATATTCGTTGTGTTTCAGTTGGAAGGGCGAGTAAGTAATTTTATAAAATATGTATATTATATTTTTTTGATAATGTTACTGTTTATATTAACTTTAAGTATGACATGAAAGCTGAGGTGACTCAGTGGTTAGAATACGTGAATCTCTACTGAACTTGCGGGTTCAAACCCAGACAAGAACCAGTCAATTTATTGCTTAATTTGTGTTTATTTAGCTCGTAAAAATAATCATGAGGAGATCTACATGTAAAGGGTTAAAATCAGTTTATTTTATGTTCACTTAATAAATAATTTTAAGCATTTGTGCTTTTTTATATTTAAAAATAAATTTAAAAATAAAATAAATAGAGCCGAGATGGCCCAGTGGTTAGAACGCGTGCATCTTAACCGATGATTTCGGGTTCAAACCCAGGCAGGCACCACTGAATTTTCATGTGCTTAATTTGTGTTTATAATTCATCTCGTGCTCGGCGGTGAAGGAAAACATCGTGAGGAAACCTGCATGTGTCTAATTTCAACGAAATTCTGCCACATGTGTATTCCACCAACCCGCATTGGAGCAGCGTGGTGGAAAATGCTCCATACCTTCTCCTCAAAGGGAGAGGAGGCCTTAGCCCAGCAGTGGGAAATTTACAGGCTGTTTATGTTATGTTATGTTATATTTAAATAATATTGTTATTTATATATATTGTAAGGAGTTTTCATGCATCGTCATTTCAAGTTGAAGTTTGCAGTATTTGTGATTTGTGATATTCTTTAGTGTGTTACCTCGCTTCTCGTTGCTAAATATATATATATATTTGTCATAATATCTCCGAAACTATATATTTAATTGACTTGAAGTTTGGCATAGTTACTCCTTTCATGATGTAGATATTCAAAAAGTGAGGATTTTTGAAAACTTCAAATTCAAGGGGAAATGGAAATTTTTGTACGAATTTTTAGAAGATTTCATAGATATTACAAAAAGCGTAGAGTTAGTTTCCTCAAATGTGTGTGCTGTGCTGCGTCTGTGTTCCAATGTAAACATTTATAGCGCAAATATTAATTAAATTTAATTCTTACATCAAAAGTACGAAGTCGGGGCAGGCAGCTAGTGTATATACTAGAAACCCTGGAAAATAAAAGAAGAAATTCAATAAAGTAAGCTAGTCCCAGGACAGCAATTGGCTTGCTTTTAATAGCTATAGTTTATTACTATGGCAGTTAAACCTTGCCTTGTAAGTCCCAGCACTGGTCACTCGTAAAATAATGCCATTTATCGTTTATTTAACTTGAATATTGTAGGAACCGCAGTGGAGCTGAGATGGTCTTGTAGTTGGAACACGCAAATTCTAACCGAGGGAGGCTTCTATACCGGGTTCTATTTTCCACTGAGATTAAATGTGTTTTGTGCATTTCGTAGTCACTGGACAAGAAGAAGAGACCTCACCA
Source organism: Vanessa tameamea (assembly GCF_037043105.1). Classification (NCBI taxonomy): domain Eukaryota; kingdom Metazoa; phylum Arthropoda; class Insecta; order Lepidoptera; family Nymphalidae; genus Vanessa; species Vanessa tameamea. The sequence continues at coordinate 1,279,988 of NC_087315.1, read as the reverse complement.
AAGTAGTGGGTTATGCAGCCTGTTACTTCGCCTTTTATATGTTAAAAAATATATTATGTATTTCAAAATTACATATATAACGCATACATAGATATATATACAGTATGAAAAGACTGTATCGGCTATATTTAACAATTACAGACGTACACGGCATTGTTACAAGACACCTTTCCTTATTTAAATATTATTTGTAAAAAACATTTTTTTTTTATAGCGAATAAAAACATACGGGTATAAGGTTAATTATCATTTCTTGCAAAAAAAATCGCTTGTTCGTAATCAGAGTTATAGGAGATAGATTATGTCATTGACTTCCAATTTGGAAGAAGCTGTTTGTGTTGTTGTGACCTGAGTTTTAAAAGTTCGAATGTAATTTTTTCCCATTTTAAGACACTCTACGTTTTGTTTTGATAATAACAGTACATTTGTGCGGATTAGTTTATTTATAAACGCATGAATATATTTACGTACGCTCATGAATTTTCGAATGAATAGTGATATTGACTTTGAGGCAATTTCATGTTTGTTAGAATAATAAGCTCGATTTAGTTTCAAAGCCGACATTAACAATAAAATCTATTTATGCTTACAATTATGATTATAAAACAAGGCTTTGTCAAAAGGCACTGTAGCGTAGATAGTTGTATGTAAATATGGATTTATACTGGCAATATTTTTTTTTAAATAAAGAAGGAAAAAATATTTTTATTTAAAAAAAAATGGATATATTATTTAAGTTAAACGATTTCATTAAAAATAAAGATAATATTGATGTAGATAATTTACTAAGAAATAAAATCACATATTTATTAATATTACGTATGCTACGAATATTTTACATATTACTCTGATAACAGCACGCCCCAAGATTTTAAATTTGAGTCTGATCAATGCCCAAGATCAATGAGAAGATTGCTGTGACGACTTGCATCTTAAACCTACCTAATTCTTTTTTAGCTTTTAGTACAGCAATGCGATTCCGTGAGAATTCACTTCGTATCTCACTCGTGAAATGTTGACAATCGACTCACAGTGATACGTCATTTTGCTCTGTGTATCATTTGATAATTACTACAGTTAATGCCGTATATCAAATTCCAATATTTAACTGTCGTGTTCTGCAGTGACTTTCGAGTTTCTTTTTACAGAATACTCTACAATATTAACATAATGATTTAAATACGAATCCAAAATATACATCAATTATATCAGAAGATCCAGTGCGTTCGCAAAAGGTTTCAATGACATTTGAAATGACAATTACTAATATTATAAAGGCAAAATTTTCGATAGATTACTGTTTGTTAATCACGCAAGGACGGCTGAACGGGTTTGAAATTTGTCACAGAGATTATACTCTGAAATAGCATAAGTTACTTTTCATCCCGTAAAGTTTTATTTGTAATAAGACGTGATTTGTGTAAGTAAATAGCGAAACATCTCCGACTCTGGATTTTAAAGAGAGCGAACCGTGGCTACGTAAAATCTTACTATAATGTCTTGGGGGATGGGGGACGTCAGGACAAATTGAATCAGTTGATTTGAGTGAATTAGAGGCATTCATTTCGTTGAAGAGTCGATTTATTAAATCAATTTTAAACGAAACGAGTTAGTGCTTTGTTTCATGTATGTTTGTAATGAAGACGTTTTTTCTTATGTAAAGCAAAAATAACACTGCCACTTCCAAAACTGGGCTAAGACTTCGTTTTTTGAGGACGTGTTTGGAGTTTATTCCGTGATACATGAATGCGTGTTTGTAGTACATTTTCTTTCGACTCATGCAGGTTTCCTAAGTTTTAGATGCTTTTCTTCATCATCACGATGAATATAAGCATAAATTAAGAATAGACAAATTCATGCTTGGACAGAGAACACACAATCATATATCAAGGTTCTATTTATTAATGTGGATTTGTAGTTTTATTCTTTCATACTTTTTATAATTAGTCGTTAGACTGCTTCGTTGGGCTAGTGGCTAAATTAAATGCTGCAAATCCCGAGGTCCTGAAGTCGAATGTTGAGGTTAGGCCAATACATGTTTTTAGTTTGGCAACCGACTAAACACTACCACAATATACCACATGAGTAGTAAAGATAAAAGAATCTTTGATTTATATATTACATGCGATTGATAATAGCTCTGCTATATTATGGACTGCAAATTGAAAAATTAAATCATTTAAAGTTCATGTCAAACAGATTTTGATAAATAAAGCATACAATAAAAGATTATATTAATGATAAAAAATCGTGGACTTAGTATTTGTTGATTAGGCAGGGTATAGATAACTTTAATTGTACTTTATTGACATACTATTTAAAATGGTGGAAAGAATAACTACTGATTTATATACCTTTCTATTATATCAGATTTTACGGAATATTTTTGTATATTCTTCTGTATATATATTATAATATCATAAACATATTGTGAAGTAGCCGTTATACACCTATTTCTTTAAATTTATCGCGTAATGATCTCCTAAAGCCAATATTGTAAATAGTTCGGATAGCTCATGGCAAAGGTACGTATGGAATCGACTTTTAATACATTATAATAGATTTATTGGCCTTTGTGATATCTCCCGCTACATTTAATTACTTAGCCCGGATAACAATAATATGAAAGACTTTACTTCGCTTGGTGCAAGGGCGTTGTGCAAGCTTCAGGTACCACCCATAATTCATATATTCTATCGCCAATCAGCAGTACTTAGTACTGTTGTGTTCTGGTTCGAAAGGTGATAGGGCCAGTGTACAGGGATATAACATCTACAGTACCGATGATTGCAGGCACGTTTTAGACATGAGCTATGAGTAATTTACCTTAAAGTACCAATATATATTGGCAGTGATGTCCACTTAACATCAGGTAGCCTAGCCCACCTACCTATATGACTAAAAAAACATGATCTACCACAGCTCGAAGGAGGAAAACACGAGCCATTTTTTTTAAAAAAATGCGTCGGACTCGCAACAGAAGTGTCCAACTGAAATGTCTATATGGTGACATATAGATAAAAACCTTACATACGTATGATTTTTCAAATATAACAACAGCCAACATATAAAATATTTAAGCATTATGAAGAATTATGAAGATACCTTGTCATATTTCAGTGATATTGCCGGCCGTTCATAATGCGTAAGATGTTTATACCCATCGTCGGCCATATTGAAGTTTATTGAGTGATAAATTCAATATTATTGGTGAGGGATTTAGCACGTCATCTCCACTGTTTTATAGTGCAGACTGTAATACCTTGTCATTTACGATTTAGTCCATTGATCCTTACAAGTTAATTTCGTATATGGGGATAATTACTAGCTGAATCTGGGTAAGTCGTTGTTGTAATACACAAACTCAAATTCATAATGCTGCATAATACATACTTAGTGGTTAGGCTCTGCCTAACTGGATTGGTACCATCCATTCATCAGATATTCTATCGCAAAACGGAAATATTTAGTATTGTTGTGTTTCCATTTTAAGGGTGATTGCGCCAGTGTAACTACGGGCACGGTGGACATAATAACTTGGCTCCCAAGGTTGGTGGCACATTGGCGTTGTAAGGAATATTAAATATTTATTACAACGCCAATGTCCGAGAGCGGTACTGGTGATATAAAAATATATATAAATAGGTTTTCTTACTATGTTTTTCTTCACTGTCGAATAAGAGATAAATTATACGCACAAATTAAAGCACATAAAAACTCAGCCAATTCGGATTGATCACATCAATCATTGAGCCACCCTGACTCTTTTATACAGAGATAAGAAAACTTTTGTTGGACAGTCGCATGTATACTATTTTATTACAAAAGACAGAAAGAACTAGAATGTCTGTGTCCCTGAATTAAATAAAAAAAAGAAATTATTTGTATGCAAGAGATAGAATTATAGATTTTATAATACTAGCTACTAGAGACTATAAATAAATACCAGCGAATTCTTATATTAAAATTTGTAAGCGATCATAATCTCAGGGCAGACTTTTAGTCGTTTCTTTTTGGGTCTAGGAGTTTACAGTGCCAGTATTTACGATCACCATCGAGAAATAAGTGTTATAAATCCATCCACTTCCAAATTTAAGGACAGATAACTATATTTTTTCAACTACAATAAAATCTTAAACCAAAAATAAGAATTGGTTTCAAATTATTCCACCAATTGTGCCTAAGGTAAATACATATAAAATCCTGAAGCTCTGTGATTGCTGATTTAATTCGATTTTATGATTCATGTAACAAAAATAGTAAGATTGAACCAAGCGCAGAACTATGAAACTGCTTGTCATTTTTTTCGCTATCTGTGGACTAATATACCAACGGGGCATTCAATAATCTTTTATTCCGCAAACATTGTCCCATGTCCTAACTAAATAAGAGAAAATAAGTGAAAACTGCACTACGATCAAGTCTTGTCACAATATCGAAACCTGATATAACTTTAGAGAAATTGGTGACACAGGTGTGAGATTGGAACGCGTCTTACCATATCTTATTAAATAGGTTCCTTAAACCAGAGTGGATTTACGCTATTGAAAAAGTCTGTGAAGGTTGTAAAAAGTTATAAGTTATTTATTATAATCAGAAAAGCGATAATATAGTACGAGAAAATATTACACCTGATGATAACGGATCACGTTTTCACCTTGCCACGGAACGAACCTTATTCTTAGAAAGCGAATATTACTTTTCATTCAAGAATATTGTTAATCAATGAAATTGATTTTTGTATCTATTTATTTTATTGCGATAAAAAACCTTATTTGTAAAAACTCTTTGATTTCCTCTATTAAAGGAAAGAAAAAAAAATTGACATATTACTTTTATCCAATAGAGTCAAAAATCTAGGATATTTATAAATATTGGCCATCTGTCAATGGCCATAGAAATTGGCGACCAACCTATGGCATAAAAAAATACAAAAAAATGCAAGTCTTCATTTTCAGGTTCATACTCATATTGATGGAATGATTTTAATAATGAGTAGTGATCATTATTCATTAACTGATCTATATGAATTTTGTAAATGATAGATGTGACGTCATAATATCAGTTGTATCAAGGCTTTACTAACTTTAAAGTTAAATTTTTGAAAGAGTTAGGTGCATATTATTTGACCTGATATTTTATTTATGTACGGTATGTTTATTAATTTAATTATTATTATATTTAAGGTAAAGTAATATAACTTGAAGGAGCATTACTCGAAAAACACAGTCTTGTTTGGAGGCTTTATAACACCACGTCACTCCAATGCGCCACTGAAAAACATTAAGGATTTCTCACGATGCTTTCCCTATATAACTGATGCTTCTATATAATGTTATTTAGGAGGTGATTACTTAAGTGTCTTTGTCTATTGTTGCTAATTCAATAATGAGAGAAAAAATAAATGACTAAGTAAGTAAGACCGTTAGTGGTTGGTTAGATTTTAACCCACAACCTTTGATTAAAGTAGCCGCCTGTAAATGTCCCACTGCTGGGCTAAAGCCACCTCTCCATAACCTCCCCTAAAGAGAGATTAGACCCCCCTCATTAGACCACGCTGCTCCAATGGGTATAAGTGAATGCACATGTGGCAGAATTTCATTGAAATTAGACACACAAAATGAACTTCAAAGAATAATAATAATTAAACACATATAAATTCAGTGGTGCTCGTCTGGCTTTGAATCCACAATCATTGGTTAAGATACATGCGTTCAAACCACTGGGACAACTTAACTCTTTGATTAAGATCCAGGTAATCTATAGTGCCCATAAAATAAGTTCAACAGATAAATCGTAACAAACGAGCTCACGCTGTTCTCGTATGCGACAGCGATTTAATATAATACATAGTACCCTGTTACATTTAAAAGTTCCCGTCTTTAAATGTATGTAAAACAATTCTCTCGTATTCACAATTTTGTCTCATTTCAAATTCAAATAAGAAAAGTTTTTTAACAATTTAAATTATATTTCTTGTCGGTCAATGACTTAGTCTGGGAGTTCTTGGACAAGATGAGCTCATTAAAGTCAATATTATCGATAATAATAAATGAGAATTATTTTTTTTGTATTGCCTATTTGAACCGAGATGGCCCAGTGGTTAGAACGCGTGCAACTTAACTGATGATAACGGGTTCAAACCCAGGCAAGCACCACTGAATTTTCATCTGCTTAACTTGTGTTTATAATTCGTCTCGTGCTCGACGGTGTAGGAAAACATCGTTAGAAAACTTGCATGTGTCTAATTTCAACGAAATTCTGCCACATGTGAATCCACCAACCCGCATTGGAGCAGCGTGGTGAAATATGCTCCAAACCTTCTCCTCAATGGGAGAGGAGGCCTTAGCCCAGGAGTGGGAAATTTACAGGCTGTTAATGTATGTAATGTAATTGCCTATTTAAGAAAAATTTGCTGACGATTTTTATTTTATTAAATCATGGAAGGCGTGAAATAGATAAATATGGAAAAGGTTGAGTTCTTGATTTCGTATTTCATCCTTGACTCCAAATACCTCGGAGTTAGGTTTAGTTTATTGAACATCACTAGATCGTGGTTGCTAATATGGATTAGGAATTTGATACGGATTAGCAAATTGTAGATATGGTAAACGAAAAGAAGTTTTTTTACTCTTCAATTATAACAGTTATTAATGTTAAATGATATTGTTCATAAACTTTTATTGGAATAGTGTGATGGACAAGACTCCTAACCTTATTGTCCAGAGGAAAAAAGCCTAAGGAACCCAGCAGTGAAACAGACTACTTCACTCTGTTAAATTTTTTAAAGAAAAGCGAACTAAAAGCAAAATCAAAATATACTTTATTCAAGTAAGCTCTTACTATATTCAGTATGTCTTTAAGATATATTAATAAGACAAGATATGATCATTTTATAAACTATTAAATTCTAAACGATAATTGTTGAAACGTTAACGGTACTAGGCCATCTAGAAAAAGCAAAAAAACTTCACACGACAGTCAACAAAACAATGACATCGGATGAACAAACCCTGATAAAACAAAACAACGTATAAATGTTCATTGTATAAAACCCTATGTAATATATATATATATTTGTTATAAATCACTAAAGCTCTGAATGCACGTATATTTATAAAATGAAATAAAGCCTCGGAATTATTTAGCTCTCATCGATTTTCCTCAAAAGAGCTGTTTGCGCGAAGTGAAAAGTAAACATGGATGTAACTAAGTCCGTCCACAACAAAAACCACACGTACCAAAATATAATCCATCGCTTGTATGAAGCGATAGACGAGACTTTTAATACTGAGTTTTTTTTTAATAAAAATGAAAATTCGATTTAATGTCAAAGGTCAGTTCTTATAAATTTGATATATTATGTTAAAGAATTATGAAACGACGGATGAAAAATGGGACGGGAAATATCGAAATTGATGTTTATTTAAATAATTTATAATTTACCAAATCAATTAACAATCATGGAATCAAATAAAATAAAACAAACATATTCCATAGAATAATGAATATAATTATTATTATAATTATACATATATAACTATGAAGTATGTTAATTGTATATGTACCATGCATACTGGAAACTGGGATTTAAAAGTACGACGTGATAAGAGAACGTCATGCCGTTTGCCTTACTCGATATTCGATGTTTCAAATCAAAAGTATTATACTATTTTTGTCAGTAATTCTAAATTATAGCAGTTCGAGGTTTAGTAGTCACTGTGGTCATAATCTCGAATGTTGGAATGTCGTTGGTCCGGAGTCTGAATTCTCTACGGTTGGATTCGATGGACGTCTCATCGGTTTATTAAGGAGAATAGGGGGTGCATTTATGTTCGCACGTACAATCACTTCAATTTCAGATACCATTAGGGAGCAATTTTGCTTAATTTGAATACTTTCAGCGTTACCATATATAATTCCACTTATATTATGGATAATAATATGAGCAGCACGTGATAGCTTCTCGAGTTTTGATTGTTGTTGTTGTTGTTGTTGTTGTTGTTGCCGGTAACTGTAGCCTGTGCAATTTCACAAGTGTAGTTGAAGCAGATAAGTCCGTGAGCGGAGATGGTGGACCGGCAAATGCGACAATTTAATCCAGTCTGGTAGCCCAATGATCTGAAGGAGATGGCGGGACCCGATTTGATGCGAAAGGTTTGACCGTGAGTTATAACAAACCTTGGAAGAGGAATATATCTAGCTGTGGTAGATTGACTTGATTTACAAAATAAGTAGATTATGATATTATTTTATTTTCTTTAGCAAAACTACCGTCATTTGCCAAAACCAAGGTAATAAAACTAAAATTTGTTTATATAATTTAAAAAGTTAAATATTAAAACTCATTGGATAGAACTACTTTGCGCAACTCCATAAGTTCTCCGATTTTAACGGAATAAGATGATTTAAAATTTGTACAAATACTATAAATGCGAAAGTAACTCTATCTGTTTCTGTGTCTGTTACGCTTTTTCAGCTAAAAAACTGAATCGGTTTTGATGGAATTTAATATAAATACTTTGACATGACATAGGATACTTTTTTACCCTCTAAGATGTTGGGGATAAAGGATTGGATACAAGTTTTTGAACATTTTTATCACTAACTGAAATGCGCGCAGGCGAAGCCGCGGCCTCACCTGATGTAGTATAATTTCTGAATCATTATGAGCAACATATACACAGACGTTATTTACAACTCAGTTTATGATCAGACACCAACTAATTATTGCGAGGTAATTAGAACAGTATGAAGTAATTTAGAATTAATTTTAGGGCTCAAAGGACATATACAATTACATTAATATATTGTTTAATATTCCCGTTAGCCTAATTACCTGTACCGAAATATTCATTAAAATATTCATACATGTTTGGTATTTAATGAAAATGTAACGTGAAATAATGGTACGTAATTCTTCACAGATGTTCTCTGTCGTGGAAATATTGACTTTATACAAGATAAAGACAACATTTTAATGTTGTCTTTATTTTGTTTATGGATCGTTGTTGGATATATTTTTTTAATTTGTGGTTGGTCCCGCACATGGGCCATTAGTGATATTTTAAAATGAATTTACATCAATAGTAATTGTAATTGTTGAAATAAAATAAAATATTTATTATTATTATTATAAGGGCCACCTGATGGTAAGTAGTCATCTCTGTCCATAGAGACTGGCACTGTTAGAAATATTAACCATTCCTTACAACGCCAATGCGTGGCCATTCGTGTTAATGAAGATGTTATGTCACTTGTGCCTGTAGTTACACTGGCTCACTCACTCTTCAAATCAGAACACAACAATAGCAAGTATTTCTGTTTGGCGGTAGAATATGTGATGAGTAGATGGTACCTACGTATATTGTCCTGCCACCGAGTGAAAGGAAATTCTCGATATACAAAACCCAAAAACGTTTTAATAACTCGACTCGGGGCTCGAACTCTGGCCTTCGGCATCTGTAGCGTTATAAGCTAGCTGTTATATCAACGAAGCAGTCAAATATTTAACATATCACTATAGCAAACCACAATTACGATTGCGTTGAGTGTATTTATAGACGCTTCGTGGCTCTCCGTTATTTTATTGACTTTAAATAATTTAAAAACTTTTTATAGTTTTTATAGTAATTTATAAAATTTGATAAATTATTTGGAAAATTTTCGACAAAGTTTTGAATTAGTTCAATTCCATCCCATCATTCGTACATTTTAAAAGCTTAAAAACATGATAACCTTAAAAAGCACGGTTAATTTTATTTATATATGTACAGTATTTTGACCAAATACCTCTGTCGGAAATCACCACATTACCATATATTAATATATGTAAATATATACAACATATAATGTTTCAGTGTCTTCAGTTTATAGCAGCTCTATTTCTTTATCTTGCTCATTTTTACGTGTGCAATATTTTATTTAATATTTAATTTCTAGCTTGCGCAATTCCATAAGTTGTTTCCATAAGTTGACGACCTCCGTGGTCGAGTAGTGTGTACACCGGTTTTCATGGGTACGCCACTCCGAGGTCCCGGGTTCGATTCCCGGCCGGGTCGATGTAGAAAAAGTTCATTAGTTTTCTATGTTTTCTTGGGTCTGGGTGTTTGTGGTACCGTCGTTACATCTGATTTCCATAACACAAGTGCTCTAGCTACTTACATTGGGATCGGAGTAATGTATGTGATGTTGTCAAATATTTATTTATTTATAAGTGTGTTTGGAGCAGACGAGTCTTTGATTAGAGATGGCTGACCGGCAAATGAAACGATCCAGCCTGGTGGTCCGATGACATGGAGAAGGTGATGGGATCCGATTGGATGCGAAAGGTTTCTGTTTATTTTTTTATTATTTACGTACCTAAAAAACACTGGCACTGCCACGTGCGGAAATTAGTGTCAATATAATGAAAAAATACCACGTTCTATGATACGAATTAAACTTTAAGAATATCAACATAACTTTTATGATAAAATCGTAATTTCCGTTCACTATTCTCTCTGAGCGCAATGAACACCTAACGCTAGTGATAATTTCACGTTTTAAAACGTAATACACACTGAGTTAAAATGTTTTAATTCTGAATTCGTCTGTTTTCGTTTTGGTAATTATTCTTATTTTATTTTTGTTTAACTTTAATGTTTCAAATGTAATTCAGTGTAATGTATGAAGCAGGTTTATTAAACATACTGCATTTAATACTAATTATAAATATATAGCAAATAGAATTTTTGTATTTAAACTCGATTTAAAACTGAATCGATATACTTCACTCATTTTAATTAATTTTTTATAGTTTCTTTTTTTTTATTTTACTTGTATAACTATTCCGTAGATATATACATACTCGACGTAAAACTCGATCGTAAATTGACAATCAATACATTAAATAAAAATAATGGAATAAAAAATCTGCATGCTGCATCTTAACCGATGATTGCGGGTTCAAACCCAGGCAAGCACTACTGAATTTTCATGTGCTTAATTTGTGTTCATAATTCATCTCGTGCTCGGCGGTGAAGGAAGACATCGCTAGGAAACCTGTATGTGTCTAATTTCAACGAATATGCTCCAAACTTTCTTCTTAAAGGGAGAGGAGGCTTTAGCCCAGCAGTGGGAAATTTACAGACTGTTAATGTAATGTAATAAATATATTCGTCACATCTTCTAGAAAAATCAAATCTCAAGATTGAGACTGCTGAACTCTTTTGAAATATAAATAATTAAATTACTAGGAGGCACCGCTCCTCTTAACTTGTGCAAGTGTGAAAATAACCATATAAATTGAAAAAGTTTTGACTCATAATTTCATAAGAAAAAGTTGAAAGTATTGGTATGTTTGATGATAGACAGAGGTACTAGATTAATACTTCGTTGTATGTGGGAATTGTTTTTAACCGATTTCAAAAAGGAGGAGGTTCGCAATTCGTCTGTACTTTTTTATGTTTGTTACTTCAGAACTTTCGACTGGGTCAACTTTGATGATTCTTTTTTTATTTGAAAGCTAATGCTTCCCGTGTGGTCCCGTTTAAATTTGGTCCAGTTCTGATGATGGCATCTATAAGAAAACCATATAAGTCTTAAATTACTGTGAACTTATGATGTATGACATTATATGTGACCTTCATTGTTGGAAGACAGATTTCGTCGTCTCGTTATATCCGTCAACGATCAACTGTCGTATGGTTTTTTTTTTTTTTATGGCATTGGTTGGCGGACTAGCATATGGGCCACCTGATGGTAAGTGGTCACCACCGCCCATAGATAAAGGCGCTGTAAGAAATATTAACCATTCATTACATCACCTATGCGCCACCAACCTCGGGAACTAAGATGTTATGTCCCTTGTGCCTGTGATTACACTGGCTCACTCACCCTTCTAACCGGAACACAACAATACAGTGTACTGTTATTTGGCGGTAGAATATCTGATGAGTGGGTGGTACCTACCCAGACGAGCTTGCACAAAGCCCTACCACCAAGTAAATGTGTATGGTCTACTTAATAATTCGTTGGCATCCACATCTGATAAATCTATGCCTTCCAAACTTTTGACACAACTTATTGCAACAGATATTTGCCTTTTTGTAAAGGTTTTTTTACCAAGGTCGATTATAGCCTATTCGAGGGTGGTACCCTAGCAGTTTAAGGACCGTTACGGACCGAGAGTCTCCAAAACTAACAATAATTGAAACTACATTATATTATCGTAAATCGACTTTTAAGTAGTCTAATATTTTTAATTTTATTTTACTTAGGATAACTCTACAAAATATTTTGATCATTGTTTGTTATTCATAGATGTGTGTTGAGTTAGATTTAAAGTGGGTAGGTTTTATCTACCTACCTACCTTTTTGCCTGGTAAATTCATAGATCGTACCTACATATTGATGAGTAGAAAAAGTAAATTGATTATTAAGTTGTAGAAGAATACGCAATTCTTTTTTTACTTTTAAATCCATATTAATTTGTTTCGGAATAGTGTTTTTGTTAGTCGATTTTTTTTTTGTTAAAATTTTTGTTTATTAAATGTGACTGCAGTCACAAGGGACATACCATCTTAGTTCTCAAGGAATGGTTGATATTTCTTACAACGCCAATCTCTATGGGTGGTGGTGATCACTTGCCATCATGTGCCTCATTTGTCCGTCCGCCTATCTATATAATAAAATAAATAATAATAATCACTTAGCGGTTAAAACCCGTCTGGATAGTTGCCACCTAATTAGATGTTCTACCATCAAACAGCAATACTGACTATTGTTGTGTTCCAGTCTGAAGTGTGAGTGAGCCAGTATAACTACGGGCACACGGGTCATAACCCAATTAGTTTCCAAGGTAGGAGGCGCTTTGGCGATGTTAATAATGGTTGATATTTCTTATAGCGTCAATGTCTATGGGCGTCGGTGACCTCTTACCAATCATCAATCACAAATCAATAAATGTCAATCACGTGGTGTTGAGTAATTTAAAATTCCTGATATATACTCATTCTTTAGGTAATAATACAATTACATAATATTAAAAGGATACTTGCATCAAAAAGCGTATAACCGTTAGTCGGTTCTCAGCATTTACGCTCGGTATTAGTGTGAAGCGTCTTTGTTTAGAGTAGCGGTGCAGATTAAATTTTGCGGCAAAGTTTTTAACTGTGCAAATGAATGAAAGTTTTGTAAATTAAGTTGTATATATTTTTTTGTTTCAGTAGGTGAGAGGTCGGGCAAATGAATCGTCGTAGTGTGGACACACCATTACCCATAGACATTGGCGCTGTTAGAACTATTAACCATTCTTTATAGCGGCAAAAGTTTTTTGGTCTCTATTGCCTGTAGTTACCCTTCAATCGGGTTCACAACAATACTAAGTATTTCTGTTTGGCGTTAGAATATATGATGAGTAGTTTGTACCTAGATGGGTTTGCACACCAAGCACACAAGGACTACCACCAAGTGTCGTATGTATCCTTTTGTGTATTGTTACATAATCCAGACTAATATTATAAGAACGAAATCATGTATGTTTATTTGGTTCCTCAATGCGTGTAAACTACTGAGCCGATCGCGATGAAATTTAACATCGAAGTAGATATGGTACCAGGATAAGGTCATCAACATAATATTAAAGAGAACGGATTTTGTTTTTATTTTTGTAGACTCTGGTTCGTCGTATTTATTTTTTGCTCAAGTTTTTTTTGATAACGTAAACTGGTACGAACATTAATTTCGAAACTGAGAATAAACCATTTGTCTTTTTCCGTTCCAATGATCATCGTGATGAATGAGAGTGACAGAGGATAAAGTTCATCGAACTAACAGAATAAATGGCTGATTAAGTTTTTCTCCTACTGACTTTACAGATACATTAAAGTTTGTTTGTGACGGTCATCTCCCACGTTGTCCAGGGAGTAATAATTCGATAAGGGTGCCTTTGGGAGCTATATGCGATCGTACTTCAGGAATGTACTCTGAGAAACGGAGGTTTCGGGGAATTACCGAACTTTGTCTCCTTTATTGAACCAATTTAGTGTTTGCGCTTAGGACGTTGTACAAACTTTGTAATACTCTAGTATTATTATATTAAAATAAAGTATGTATAGGTATTATAATTGTCTAATATACTTTTAATATAAAAATTGATTTTGCATACCTGTTTTAAATTAATAGATTTAAAACGATATAGAATAACTAAATCAATATGCTTATACCTAACATTTTAATATTCTAATTTTTCATTTGATATTATTGTTTTATTATTTTTTCACTTTTTATCGTAAATGTGTTTCAGTATTTAAGATAATACCTAAGTACCTAAATGCTGTGGTCTCTTATTGAACAATAAAATGTTTATTTCGTTCTATTTCTGATAATAAGTTTCATAGTTTAAGTTAAAATATATCTATCTATGCGATTCAGGTTTTGACAACCGTTTTCATTCGAGATAACTTTTTTTTTTATGGCATTTTTTGGCGGACGAGCATTTTGGCCACTTGATGGTAAGTGGTCACCATCGCCCATAGACAAAGGCGCTGTAAGAAATATTAACCATTCCTTACATCACCTAAGCGCCACCAACCCTGGGAACCAAGATGTTATGTCCCTTGTGCATGTGATCACACTGGCTCACTCACCTTTCTAACCGGAATACAACAATACAGAGTACTGTTATTTGGCGGTAGAATATCTGATGAGTGGGTGGTACCTATCCAGACGAGCTTGCACAAAGCCCTACCACCAAGTAAAAAATTGCCAATTTTGGTATATTATGTTGTGTGTGCAAACGCAGGACCTGAATCAACACCTGCTAGCAACAAACGCTTTAAACTAAAAACTTTTGTTAGTATAAACATATATTAAACTTGATTAATATTACTTACATACATAATATTTCAATAACATATAACCAAAAGCACAATATAATAAAAGTTAACAATATATGACTTAATATCAAAGATTTATAAAGTTAAATATAATATCTGAAGACAGCTAATCGTTCCATTGTTTAACAAAGGATTTCTATTTTTAAAATGAAAGATTTATCGTCTAACTACCAACGTTATAAATTTTTAAGACGTATCTACAGAATGTGCTGTTTCCCTAGTGACGTTTTACTTGCAACACAATATACGTAATAAACACTTTTCGTGTATAAAATAATAGCCAGTGAAAGAATCATTACTTTTCTAGATACTTTGCCAAGTACTGGCCTATTAACAGGCTGTAACTATTGCGTACTTCGAGAGAAATCTGAAATCTTTAACTTTAAGACACATGTATTTGGACTTTATTTAATCAATATAGTCTCAAATATTATCTAAATTCTGAAGAAGGGTGATTCATTTAATGGAGTATAAGTCCTTAAAGGTATTCAAAATCTTAGCCGAGATGGAGTGTTTTGTATGGCCAAAGCAAACATGATATTAGTAAGCCTTTATAATTAACTTAATTATAGTGGTTTATTTATTCTCGTAAGATTAATATAAGATGAAGATAATAATATAGAAGTTTAGATAAACAAATATTTGTGTCCCTTTGAAACATTTTATACAATAAGGTTTTCGTTTTCATGAAGTATAAATTAGATTGTTGAATTAAAATATTTCAATTGATTAATTAAGGTGACTATTGAGCTCTTGCAATTTTTTTTAGTCTGAGTCAGTTTTAAAGAATTTCAAATTTAAGCCGGTGTTAATTTTCTTACAAAATATTAAGAATATCAACATTTGGTTCATAAAAAGGTTAAGGAGTCGCCTTTACCTTTTTATCACGATGAAAAATTAACCAAGCCTTCCAAAGTTTAAGGTATAGGCAATTTACCGTCTACAATAAAATCATATTATTTGATAAATCAATATAGTCTACATTTACCTGACTTAAAGTTAAAGATTCCAGATTTCCTTCAATGCAAGTAAAAGTTACAGCCTGTTAATGGGCCAGTGCTTGACAAACTATTTTAGTTTACTAAGACTATTACTCTACCTACAAACATCATGAGTTATAATTGACAAAAAGAAACGATCATTAATTGCGTGGCTTGTTCACTTTATCATGATTTGCCAGTTCCATTTTTAACACTTATGAAATGTCAAAAGCATTGTGTCAACGAATCCCAAAAAAGGTCCGGCCCCGTTGCCATGGAACATTTTCAATGAGGCTCGTTCCTTTTTTTCAGTCCATCAGGTCTCTTGCCTTATTCTGACTTACTCGACAGGAAATTCAATGGAACAGTGGCGAGAAAAAACATTTGAGCGACGGAAAAGTGAAACCGTATGATTGTGACTATATACTCTTCTTCCTACAGACATCAAAACTCAAACCAAGGAGTTGCCAGAGATTATCGTTCAAAAATTCTAAGAATTTGATAAAGTCCCTAGTTAATAAAGTCTCCTCAGATTATCTTCTCTTACAATATGTTGTATCACATTAGGTATGTTGTGCTGCGTGAAACAATAGCCTATTTCAAAGTTTAGTTTGGTTACTGCCAATTTTCGTCGTCTCAGACCATTTGCAAGGATTGATGTCATTGTTCAAGCTATAAGTTTGAATAGAAAATTTAGCATAATTACTTAACATAGAGAACCTATGCATTTAGAAATATCAAGTGGATCAGTGTTGCTTTTCTGTAAGAATGACTGAGTGAGAACATGTAAAATGTTTAAACTGACTGGCGGTGATAAGCCATTTTAAAATGTGTACCCTACAAAATAATGTTAAAATTATTATACTCAATTGTTGTCGCATACCCCTTTATGACATTAAAAAAATCGTGTCCTGCGGTGAGTTTAGAGTTTGTTGTTCTGAAAAACATAGTCCTACTGAACTATTAATAATATTTATTTTTCGTTATATTTATTAATATAACAATTTATAATATTACTGCCATACTTTGATTTGCTATTTCCGTTTGGAAAATGAGAGAGTTAGCGTAATTACAGACACTGGGATATCGTGGTTTCCATAATTAGTGAATTATTGTCAGTGTAAGGAATAATTAATATTGCAATGTCGAGTTATCATGGCAGCTTTGCCTAGCTATTGATTAATATTGGTTAATTTCGAATATTAGACAAATTGACATTAAAATTGGTGGTTGATGATAAATATTATAACCATAGGACCTTTTTGCAATGATCGCAGCTTAGATACGCTAAGCGTGTCGTGGCAACGTTTTCCCTCTTGTCATTTTGATGGAGAGTTATAGAAATATCGTAAACATTGCACGTACGGCAATGTTTCATTCGCCAAAACCTCAGGGAATAGATACCCCTCACAATAGCGAAATTTCATTTAAATATTACTTGCTGAACTCAAGTTTTATCGTAGTGGCAGATATAGGCCATTACTTTTTATATTATATTGTTCCATTAAAAAATATTATTATTATTTTAACTTTTTTTTAAATTACATAAATTCCCCGCTTCCCATATATCGGTATTGCTAGCCCGATACATCATTTTGGCATTTTCTTTGAATTTAAATAATAAAATAAATTACATTTATTTTATCAGTGCTGTGAAGTGATTATTACAATTAGATTATATTATCTAATTTGTTTGTTGTATTTGTTGGAAGTCATTTCGCATCGTTTCAGATTAATTTATTAGCTGTCATCCAATAAAAGGTTAGTATTTTAAAGGTTACTTATAATTGGCTTTTATTATATAAAATAATTATTCCATAACTATTTCTTTGATTTAAATATGGATATAATTCCCATTTAATTTTGGTGGTTATACTGGCCACACTCTTTCAAAGTTTCAAGAACGTTCGATTTCGTTCTTTTTCCATTTTTACATCTTCGGTTTAACACCGAATTCAAACTTCAAATTCAATATATTGAATATATCGGTGAGTTACTTTAATAGTTAAGTTTCTTAATTTGTAATTGATTATTACTTCAGTGCTTTAACAGGATGTATCTTTTCAGAATATATTTATAATGGAGTTTTGAAGTTTTGATAAAAACTTTATACAACATATTTCTATCGACCTTAAAAAAGTCTAAGTCTTTAATTCTTGTTTTTGCTTAAATGCGTTGGTTTGAAATTCAGAAAGTCGTAGTCATGTTTAATTTGTGTTTTACAGTGATTTTTGACCCATTGGAATGATTCTCCGGAGTTGAAATCGTCATTTAAAGTAAGCAGGACTTTAAACCTTCAGAAGGTAAATTACTGCTTACATCCCTCGTTAAAGGTATTTATTTCTTGTTATTTACTTGATTATTGAACCTGTATATTTCGTATTGCAGGAAGTTTTTTTTTACCAACCACATGGATTAGCCAGATGGCTGCTGGTGCAAGTCCAAGGATGGCATGCCTGTTCCCTTAGATATAAACAATATCCACATGTAGCTGGAAATTTGGTGATGTACCCACTTTAATTTTTTATACAAACTTAGTTACACCGGCCTGGCGAACGGTGTACTAAATAATTAAACATACCATCTTTGAATCGTCAGTGGGCCCTAAATTTTTAATCTATACTAATATATAAAGCGGAAGAGTTTGTTTGTTTGTTTGTTTAAACGCGCTAATCTCAGGAACTACTGGTCCGATTTGAAAAATTCTTTTTTTGTTGAATAGTCCATTTATAGAGGAAGGCTTTAGGCTATATAACATTACGCTGCGACCAATAGGAGCGCAGCGACAGTGAGAAATGTTGCAAAAACGGGGAAAATTATTCACATTTATGGACTTTCGATGCGTGCGCAACATAAACGTTTTAAGTTACTCAAAAAATGTGTATGAAAGATATATTCCTCTTTTAATAATAAAAAAAAAGTCCGTGACACTATATGTCTATTTGTTAAGAGTGTGCTAGCAGGCGGGGCGCGGCGGCGGCTGAGGGGGAGGCGGGTCAGCCCCGCCGCCGCGCTCGCCACTCTCACCCGCGGGTGTAGTTCTCCGAAGTAGCAATGCACATAACGACTTAAAAAAATTAACATTCTTAATAGTTAAATTATTTATCAAAATTAGGTTTTGTTATCAGCTTATTTGCTCATTATTTTTTATCGTTTAAAATCGATTACATTTAAATCATAATCTGCTGTAGTTTTAACTTACGATATAAGATAAAATTTCAATGAACATTCCTTCGTACTTTGCAAGTAAACAATTCAAACGTTTCACGGTATAAATAAGGTATAAAAATTACATTACACACGTAAAAAAGTTCAAAATGGCGAGCGATACTTTCACCGATGCAGATTAATCATCACTGAGAAAATAAATTATGCAAATAAGCAAATAGGTGAATATCGATTAAAATGACTACACAAATAAATTAGTAGTTCAATATTTCAAGTAAATTCTATTACGTTCAAGCATATTCAACACGGTTGTACTATAATCACCTTATGGAATAATAACACCAAAGGAGAAACAATCTAAACTTCTTATTGTTCGGTTTGTTTATCTTATTACGTTTAAGTTAATATTGTTTGTTTTCAACCGACTTCAAAAAGGAGGAGGTTATCAATTCGTCTGTATTTTTTTGTTTTTTATATGTTTGTTACCTCATAACTTTTCACTGGATTTTGATAATTTTTTTTTGTTTGAAAGGTAGTGCTTCCCGTGGGGTCCCATTTTAATTTTATCCTGTTACGATGATGGTATCCCTATGAAAACGATATAAGTCTTAAATGTGCATTATGTATGTGCGCGATAAATAGGTGAATAACTCAAAATTGTGCCAACCAATTTTAATGATCCTTTTTTTATTATAAAGGACAATAATTTTATCTATAATATATTATCGTAATAACTTTGCTGACTTTTAAATAGTCTAAATATTTTTAATTTCATTTTACATAGTTTAAATCTAAAAAATATTGTAATCATTGTTTGTTATTCATAGGTTTGTGTTAAGTTAGATTTAAAGTGGGTAGGTACATACTTATCTCCCTGCGTGGAAACACAGAACGTACCTACATATTGGTAAGTAGAATAAGTTACTTGATTATTAAGTTGTAGAATAATAAGCAATTATTTTTTACTTTTTAGAGCATATTATTTTTTTTCTCTTTTGAAGTCGGTTTTTTTTTTTGTCAAAATTTTTGTTTATTAGAAGTGGTTGTCATCTGCATAATTATTCTGATTTGGTTAGGTTTTTGTTTATTAAAACATATATGGTTTTTTTATTACGATAAAATATCGAAATAAAAAAAAAAATTAAATAACCTTTATAATACTTTTTTTTTTCAATACAGATTTCATTATATTATCGGGTACTTAATTATTTACCATATGTTTGTTTTTATTGATTACAAGATACGTTTTGGTTTAAATTTAATACCTACATTTTTTTTATCTTTTTCGTCACTATAATGCCTAGAAAAAGAACTAACCTTTCTCGGCAGACTGCTAATGCAAAGCGTCTGCGGCTTTTGCGTAGCAATGAAACAACTGAAGACAATACGCAGAGGTTAGCTAATCAAAGAACGGTCAGTGAACAACATCGTGCTAGGGAATCGAGCGTTGAACGTTCACAGAGGTTAGCCTTACAAAATTTCCGAACTTCGGTGAATCGACAACGGGAATCAAATCATCCTTATATTTTGCCAGCCATCTTACCCCTTATAGTTATGGAATAAATTTCGCAATGATTTATGTGAAGATATATTAAACAGAATGCGTAATGAAAATCAGGATATAACATTAACCTATACTGATAACGTATACAATGATAGACTTATCTTAATTGAAGATAAAATTCATGAAATTTCAGATAAATCATTGACTGATTTTGGGCTTCCTGCATCAAAAAGGAATAATTCACATAATAATTTAGATCCTTTAGAAGTAGCACTACGGAAGCCGTATGATGTAAATGAATTAAATGAGTATATTACTGAAAATGAACCAAAATTAGTTAATGACCAGGTGACGGCGTACAATCGTGTTATGTGCAGTATTCGTTTTAACGAAGGAAAAATATTTTTTTTGGATGCTCCAGGTGGAACTGGAAAGCCTTTTATTACTAATTTCATATTAGCAAAAGTAAGGTCTCAGGGAAAAATAGCCTTGGCAGTTGCGTCGTCAGGAATTGCGGCAACTTTATTAGCAGGTGGACGCACAGCTCATTCCACTTTTAAACTGCCTCTAACTGTTTCTTTACAAAAAGATAGCGTGTGCTCTATTCGCAAAAATGGCCCTCTGGGTAAAGTTTTACAAGACGTTTCTTTAATTATCTGGGACGAATGTACCATGATCCATAGAGCTCATGTAGAGGCTCTAGATAGAACTCTCAGAGATATTAGAAGTTGTGATAAAATTATGGGTGGGATTACCATTATGTTTTCTGGGGATTTTCGACAAACTTTACCGGTAATTTTAAGAGGAACTAGAGCAGACATTGTAAGGTCTTGCCTTAAAAGTTCACCGTTATGGAAATTTGTCCATACCTTAAAACTATCTACGAATATGAGAGCACATTTGGGGGGAGGAAGTACAAATTTTCCTTCAAAGTTACTTTTAATAGGAGATGGAAAAGTACCTCATTCTGAAAATAAAATTGAAATTGATCGCGATTTAGGAGAAAAAGTGACTAGCATAGAGGATTTAATATCAAAAGTTTACCCTAATATCGTCGAAATAGAAAATAAAGATTACCAATGGATGTGTCAAAGGGCAATATTGGCGGCGAGAAATAGTAGCGTTGACGAAATTAACGACCTAATTTTAACCAAACTTCCAGGCGATATAACTACCTACACATCTATTGATAATGTAATGGATCAAGAAGATGCAGCCATTACCCACAAGAGTTTCTCAATTCTTTAAACCCGAGCGGCCTTCCACCACATTCCCTGAAGTTAAAAATAGGTGCTGCGATAATTTTCCCGCCTTCAAGTAAAATTCCTTCGCAATAACGTGATCGTTGCAACAGTTTTGAATGGTCCGGCAGTTGGTCAAACAGTGCTTATACCTCGCATCCCAATGATTCCGAATGATTTACCTTTTAATTTTAAAAGAATTCAATTTCCCATTAAGTTATCTTTTGCCGTAACCATTAATAAATCACAGGGCCAAACATTTAAACACGTAGGAATCTATTTACGTCAAGACTGCTTTTCACACGGCCAACTATATGTCGCGTTGTCAAGATCGGGTTGCGGGCAAAATCAGTATGTTCTTCTACCACAAGAAAATAAAACTAAAAATATAATCTACGCTGAAGTACTGTAAAACATATTATTAAATGTTATTGACGATTATAATAACAAAAACCAACGTGAGCAATCAAACGATAATCATGATAGTGTTTCCGACAACTACGCGAACGAAGTCGCGGGCACAGCTAGTATTTAATAAGATAACAAAGCATTGAATTTTAAAACATTCCTTTTATCCCAAGTGACCCACGCTGATTCTAGCTGGCATTTTTTTAAATTCTATCTATATTAAATCTATAGTACAAAAGCTGTAACTAAATGAAGTAACTAAACTTATTGTAAGATTTATAAATTTTGGTTTCTACAATTAAATAGTTATATAACGAAACTGTTTTCTTCAAATCCATACCCACAGAAAAAAGTTAACAATATAAAGAAATAAAAAAAAATGTAACTACATATAATAAATCATCACGAGTGAAATGCTTAACTTAATATACTGTACTGTACTCGGCGGTGAAGTAAAACATCGTGAGGAAACCTGCATGTGTTTATTCAATGAAATTCTACCACATGTATCCACCAACTATTTGAGCAGCGTGCTGCAATAAGGTCCAACACTTACAGTTAACTGCATCATTGGCTACTTTAAGAGACTGCAGATCGTTGAATAAAATCCAGAGTCTGACTAAAAATATATATTATTCAGTCAAGTTATTAACAGCCCGGAGTTCAGAAGATGAAAGTTACACACCCAAGAAAGTCTGCCTCATAAAGTACCTGCGTCTTATGTCTCGTCGGTCAAACCTATCGGATTCTGAGAATAAATTGATTTGTATTGAGATTGCATTTATGTCAGCGCTAATTGTTATACACTGCATGTGTCGCACAGTTTGACTTTAGAATGGCCATCGTGCCCAAAATTGTATAAGATATCATCATCATCATCATCAATTGTCTCAAAATATCTAAAAATCTAATTTATGAAACGAAACACTTTCCTTTGTATCGTGGTTCACAAACAAATGCAATTCTTCCGAAGAACAAAACCCATTGTTTCAAAATTTTTTACTTTCACAATTAACTTACACGACCTCTGAGTTCATTTGTTTATTCACTTTGATAAATCTTGACTTTGTTAAAAATGGCTACATTTTTGTATAAAATGCTTTTGTAACCAGTAAGAAAAGCATGCACTAGACGATATTTCATATTTGTTGCTTTACTGAAGTTGTTAAAACAACAATTATTTGAATTAACTATTTCCTATATTTTAAATTGAAGTGATTGCTTTTGTTGCGGTTTTTTTTTTACCAATTATATTATGATGGAGCATAATGACAATAATATTTTGACAATTTATCGATTATGTCATGGAATATTATGATAATTTCTTAATGGATTAAAGAAGAAGAAACAATGAGGAACTGTGTATGATAAATCACTCTTATTTTTGCATATTCGTCTGTGCTAAGGAGAATTATATTTTAACAATAATCATGATTTAAAACCTTATCAAGAACCAGTGAATTTTTATGCGCCTAATTTGTAATTCATCTAGTACTCGATGGTGAATGAAAACATTGTGATTAAGCTTGTTTGTTTTGGATAAAATCCATCAACCACTGGATCAACCTGTGGTATTGACCCCAAACCTTAAGAGAAAAGAAGATTTTAGAAGAAGAAACTGGGGTCGCATGCATAATTAGCCATTTATTTGATAAAAAATTAAATGGGCACTTTAAAATAGAAATCGGGTTGGTGATGCAATACACCACACAAATATATACAAACTAATACTGGAATATATAGTCTAGGAGATAACTTTAAATATATCTAAGTTGGTGCACGTAATATGTAATAAAAATAACTGTCCGCGCTACAATAGAAACAAAAGGAACCGAGACAATGGTCTAACATTCAAAGTTAAATATCGCTCAGGCGAAATAAACAAGTGGAAGGCGCTCATTTAGGGAAATAACTAGTGCACTCAAAAATAAAATGCTTTGAACCCTTGGTAGCGAGGAATGCGTCTTTCAGCGAGAAGTAAGCGAGTTTTAAATTAATTTGATGTATGCTGCAGACGTTGTAAAAGTTATATGACTTTGCGGTATTTGTTGTGAATTTTTCTTAATTTGTATAAAATCTGTTCGGTGAACTTATAATTTATTTGTTTTTGATAAAAAATATATTATATATACTGTTATAATTTTATGTAATAGTAATAAGTATAATTGATAAAACGATATTTACTCGTATAGAAACAAGAGAGGTAGGCGAAATTATAGAAGAACATGGTTAAGACTAGCGCAAGACTTTGAGTAGTGGCACCATTCTTTGAAATTGTACAATTAATATAAAGGATAACTCGGAATATTAGCATCTTACAATAAATGCTTTCCAAATGTATCAAATTTGCCATTGGCTTATGTTAGCTTGAGAGAAGGAAAGCGAACTTGTTTTTGCAAATGCGATTAGTTACATTCTTTTGAGAATGGTAACATTTGAAAAAATCGGTACATATGAAAAATAAATTCCCCCCAATCCGTCATTGGATTTCTTCTTTAAAGGTTGCCTGGAACATTTAAGCTTTGTCGTTTTCGGAGCATCTAGTATTGTGTTACTATTGCTAAAATAGTTTCATACGGTCTTGCAAACTGAATAAGAACTACATCCACCTATCCTACTACTCAAAACAAAAAAATCATGAGTTTTATTTCCTTTAAAGATTATTTTCTCCTTTATAGGAAATTTAATAATATATTTTTTAATTACTTATTTATTGTTATACAGACCAACGCTTGACCACAACCAAACCATCAATCAACAAAGACATCAATCGTGACTGTCGTTCCACATCTAATTATCTATCGGTCAGAGGAGTGTTCACCATCACCCTGTCTTAAATTTGATTTCGGGATTCTTAGTGATAGAGATAGTGCAGTAGTGACAGCATTATCAATATAATTATATATTATTATTATCCTTTATTTTGAACTTTAGGAGATATAAAGAAAATAGATTTTTTTAATTTTATTTGAACATATTTGATATGTCTTTTAGTAAACCTATTAAATATAAGTTCTCAAGTTAATTTCCTGTAATGTTTCATTTCACGTTTTTATGTGACTTTAAAATTTTATTCACTTAGTTAGAATAAACTATTAATTTCACTACTGAATGAGACGTGTAAAGGTTTTTAATAATACCAGAACCTTTTCAACCATAACATAATAGTTTTGTTTGACGTATATAAGAGTGTTTGAATTTTGGAACAGCACAAATATCCGTAGAATCATTGCAAAAAGATTTTTCCCAACTACTATATTAGTTCGTAAAATAGGGCGTCCCCGTCGAGACCTCAGCGTGATTGACGCAGGCCTGACATCGGCAAAATGGAAGCACGAAGTCTACTGAGACATTATACTTATGAGAATTTAGGTGTGAATTAAAATAAAATAAAATAACATTACGTTAATGTTCAACTACTGGCCTTTTCCATTCTTATGAAGAAGTAATTCTTAAATGAACTAACATAAAGTATATAAAAAGTCAGTGCTGTTTGTCCGGATTTGATTTTTGATATTCCGTTCAGTACGTACGCATGCTTTTACCACTGGGCTATATGGTAATTGTCTCTCGTTTTAATTTAAATTCGATCATTGTTCCGAAACAAAAACATATTTTCAATATTTTGTATAATATATAATTTTGCATAAATGTCTGTCCAATTAATGTATTGTAATGTTGAGTGAATGTTAAGTTGAATACGTAATTGTCACTACAAAAGTCAAAAAACATTTTGGAATATTCGCCATTATTACTTTGTGCACGATTCACGCGGTCACCGCTGAAAATTGATTTTAATAAAACTGCAATAATCCTAGGAAATCATTGAATACGGCTACATAAGTAAACGTTATTTAATGGAGATCAGCTTAATATACTATTTAACATTTGAAAGAAGAAGACAAACTATTGTATAAATATAGAACCAAAATACAATCAGTATACCATAATTGTTGGAACGAATTTCTTTTATGCGGCTTACAATAGAGTAAACTGGCAGAAATCGCCACGCATATGCGCCCTTCAGCCGTTGACCTCTTCCTCTCTTTTTCTATCTTTCTTTCTATTTCGTTCTATTATATATGGTTTTAATTAACGTAGGATTATTACTTTAATCGGTGGTAGGGCTTTGTATAAGCCCATCTGGGTAGGTACCAACCACTCATCAGATATTCTACTACCAACTACAGTACTCAGTATTGTTGTGTTCCGGTATGAAGGGTGAGTGAGCGTGTAGTACTGTGAGCAGTGTAACTACAGGCAGAAGGGAGATAACATCTTAGTTCCCAAGGTTGGTGGCGCATTGGCGATGTAAGGAATGGTTAATATTTCTTACAGCGCCATTGTCTATGGGCGGTGGTGCCCGCTTATCAGGTGGCCCATATGCTCGTCCGCAAATTTATGCCTTAAAAAAAATACCAATTTTATTTCTTGTCATTTATTTTTCTCAAATGTTCTTAATTTATTACATTGTGTTTATTATTTAATACATATTATCTAGCGAAGGTAATTTCGTTCTGACCGGTTATCCCACGACACGCATCTTTTTTATTCAAGGTTAGAGAAATTTTATTCTTGAAAAAATTTACCTTC
Organism: Vanessa tameamea; assembly: GCF_037043105.1. Lineage (NCBI taxonomy): Eukaryota > Metazoa > Arthropoda > Insecta > Lepidoptera > Nymphalidae > Vanessa > Vanessa tameamea. The sequence goes on along the minus strand of NC_087315.1, from coordinate 1,253,215 downwards.
ACTTTTCACACCAGCATTGTAGACTGAACTTATCAAGGTCAAGGTATATATTCATTTAAATATTCTGTTAATAAATACTTTTCAGTCCATATCTTACGTGTTCGATGAATGCAATAAATTCAGGAAAAACAATAAACTTCCTCGTCACGGTATATGGAAATAAGAGTAGCACTTCTGCGTATTCCCATAGAGCACAAGTTGGGCAGTTGTTCTCAATCTTTGTATAAAGCCAAGTCTGGCAAGAGCCTCCTCTTCTTAACTTTTAAACTCTAAACCAAAATGCCAAACTCAAGTACAATTAATATACCCTATAGTTAGGTAAGTGAAACCCCAGTGGCCATTCGTTTGATGCTTTATCAACATCAGCTCCATTGCTCAAGAATTTATCTCTTCCAGGAAACCTGTCACTACATAAGTAATTAGTTTGAGTACAATGACAATTGAATAAGTACATAAAGGTTAATAAGATTCCTTAAATAGATAGCATGTCGTCCATTTTTAAATATGGAATGATTATAATGTCACGCGATAGTCGCACGTAAAGTTTGAGAGCCACCGTTGCGGGAATACATTGTGAGCCAGCGGCCCCGACGTCGACGGTGTAAATTCAACTTAGCATCAAACTCGTATGTCTTCCATTTTCTTTTAAGAATCCGCCGAGACGATGGTCAGAGCCGTAAATATGCCCGAGGTCCTCACTTGTAGTCGCTTAATGTAACTGTCTCGCCTCTTAAAGTTAAATAATGTCCTGGCGTTTTATTGGTTCTGTAAAATATATTTGAATTTAAACGAATTGAATATGGTCACGTGAAAGGATGAATGTTATATTATTAGTAAAAATAATGGTTGTGAGTGAGGATGGTTTAAAGGCATGAAAAATATATGAGTTTCTATTAATTGAAACATTCACTTTACAAATATAACAAATGTTTTTATCAATATTTCTTAGATTATCAACCTTTGAGATTGTATGCCGTTTCGTTTTACATAACGTTTTACTATTATTTTATAACAATGCAAAGACGTTTTCTTCGCCAATTAAATTTGATAGGACACAATTCCGCGGAGTATTGTTCGTGTTTTGAATTTGTACAATGTTTACATTGTGTATCGACATTTGTTTCTGAAATTCTATATTCATTATTTATTTTCAATTTATTCTTAAGTTTTTTTCGAAAACTTTTAACAGATCCTTATATTGCCAATGTGCCAATGCCAATATGAAATAAGAAGTCGTGTGACTAGTGTTCCTTATAACACGGGCTCACTGACTCTATAAATATAATTAAATGAATTCTAAGTGCTGCTTAGAAGTCGAAATAAAAAAAAAACTATTAATTAATAATTTATTATTAAAACTAGATTATTATATTAATGAAGCAATTTTCCTTTAACAATTAAGTCCAACAAAAAATTATGTCCCTCATGACTTTTTTATAGAACATTTAAGTGTCCCATTAAAAAGTAGGCTAAAACTCGTAAATGAACTTAATTTGTCGGGCAAAGAATTCCTGTTTAAATGAAAGTTACGGAGTTTGATTACGTACACCACTCCACTGCGGATAATTTTTAAATTCATGCAGAGAAATAGGTCACGTGAAGGAAAATGGTGTCCAGTAAAGGGGCTAAAATTTCATGTTACTAGTCCTTATAATTACATTGGTTACCCCTTAAAATGGACTGATAGTTATATAAATGAGTTTAGAGCTAGTAGAACTGATTAGTGGGTATCCAAATGTGCATGCAGGAAACATTTACCCTGTCTTTTGTTTGAATTATTGTACTTACATAGTGTAATTTTATTTAGCTAATGTTTAATTAATGATTATTCATCGAAACTGAGCTCATGGAAGTTAGAAATATACATGCATACTATATACAGTGTCTTCAGCGAAGTATGTTTGTCAAATCTTAAAAGCGATCATGAACGTATTTAAAGTTCAAAATATATTAGAAAGCGGTCTTTCTTCATGCGACACTTCGAACTGGTCGATTGGGCGAAGTCGAAGATCGAGGGGTTGGGCGGATAGTTAAATTAAAACTTAGCGAAAAGTTTCGTAGTGCGACTCTACGTTACGATAGAGCTCATCAAATTAATAAAAAAACGGTATCATAATTTTAACTTTGTAATGATATTCAGTTAATCAAGACACTGATTTTTTATATGTTTATAGTACAAACTTGCTAATATAAATATATTTACGACCGTTTACGATTTAAGAGGGAGCCAATCGACAGATTGGATGGGTTCATATTTGAGTTTTGTACGACCAAACCGTGATTGTTTTTAACTCTTATGGTAAAAATTTGTTTATTATTATTATATTATTTCTTTCTCTTTTCCATTTATAAAAAAAATATAAATAAAAATGTTTTCAAAATAGATTCAAATTCATAAATCGTGTAAATTCAAAGATTGTGTAGAGTACACACGTCACCGTTACCAATGAAGAGTATTTTGACTGATGGATGTGGTTATCTGGTTCGTGCATTAGGCTGCGCGTCAAATAGAGACAAATGTACAATTACAGGAAACGAACGCAAATTCACTGATATTATTTATGTATTTGTTTCTAATGTCGTAGATATACGAATGTAGATCACAGAGTCTGGATCTCATGAAGGTTCAAATAGCAGAATCAATGAAAAATTATGCGGTTTTCTGAAAAGTCTTTGATTGAAAAATTGGCGGTGTGAATGTATAAAAGTCATGTTACATTGTCGTTCCAGCGATTTAAGACGTTGTTGGAATGGAGAATGCGCCTGGGTTACTGCACACACTTGTGCAAATTGTTACCTCCTTTGTACTTTACGCCATTGATTTTACTCTGACCTAAATTCACTCAAGAGAACCATATTTAACATACAGAACTAATGAATCGTGGGAGATATTGATATTGATTCTGAAGATACAAATGCATTTGCAATATTAATTATTAACTTTGATCTCTGAAATGCTGATATTTATTCATCTTGTCATAGTTCGAGCTCAGTCTTTTCCACAGTTGAAAATGTACCAAAATTTTGATCTTCTCAGGAATGATACATTTGAATACATCTATCTATTTGTTTATTTGTTGAAAAAGATACATCATCAACTTATCACTAAGTACTTAAAATTGATATCTGATGTGGGTAACATTCAAAGTGATACGTCTTTAAAGGTGTAAACAAATCAACTATGATTAACGTAACATGACTTTATATGGATTAAAATTCATAAGGATTTAGAAATATTGCAAAACTAATTTGGAATATTTTGTCTGCTTAGTTATATTTCTTAATGTCAATAATATAAATATCTTATCATATTATAATGAAAGCTGATTAATTCGCAAATTAGAACCATACTAAAGAATCTCTGAGATGAGATGAAGCTAAATTAATATTAAACTTTAAATAGAAAGTTAAAGATATTATTAAAATACAAGATAGTTTCACAATTAGTATTAAGCTAATTTTATACTCGACCGAGGCTCGATCTTTTCCATAAAATTAAAACGATATAAAAATGTTGAAGAATATTCAGTTCACTTAGGTCATCTGATTTGCGGTCAGTTAGTTCACGGCTCCGAAATTCTTGGACCGACGCCAGCGTCGTGATTAAACACTATTGTTACAGATAAAAGACGCCCCTTGAATAATCTACATTAAAAACGTTTTTAATTATTATAGAACAATTCCCATATTACATTTCATGGATATTACTATTGTATTTTTTTGATTCAAGATGTTGTATGTCTTGTTTTTTTGAAAGGCACTCGGATCTTTGCTTAGTTTTGCAAAAAGTTTAAGCTTATTATATCGTAGGTGCGCGACGAACATAGGATCTACTCGTTAGATGTTACTAGCCCTTTGTGTCTGTAATTGAACTCGATCATTATTCTTTAAATTGAAATTCAGTAATAACATGTAACGGTATTTGGTTAGAGAATAAATAAAACTGTATAAATGTTCAAAAATTTATTAATTTATTTCATTCAAGTATATGGAAGAGCGGTAGCCCAAATCAAGCAAAAATATTTACTTAATTTGGGTTTCTGCATGATGTATGAGTAGGTGTCAAGATTTTGTAAGTGAAGAAATGAAAAATATTGTTTTATTTTGTTTTAAAGTTTGGTGCAGATTTAATATAATGAAGCAAAATGTTTATAAAAAAACTATTTTGTAAAAATTTTATACAATCGAGTTATCACATTAAGCCAAATAAAGCTGACAGTAACTTACTGTCCGAGGCACTTTTTCTGAAATTTTCGCAATTTCGAGATTAAACTGCGAAACTTGCGGCGTTAACGAATTTTTCACACTCGACAAACACGTCGATATTGGCAACGTGCGAAAGCAGGTCATTTTTGAGTGCAAACGATGGTAAACATAGACTTTGAATATTACAATATATACATACCTACTCGACATCATAATCCCGTATTAAAGAACACAGTGGTTCTTAACCACAGGTTACCGTGATGATAATAATTATTATTACTTCGCCACAGCCTGTTACAGCCTTAGGCAATTGAAAATGTGTTTTGGTTTCCTTTTTTTTAACTTGGAAGCTGAATGCTACACCCTTTTTGAGACAGGAGTGTTACATAATGATTTTATCATTGTATTTTATTTATTTTTTGTGATATAAAAAAAGTATATAAGATTGAACTGAATATAATTAATTATTAAATATGCAAATCGAATACAATTGATACATAATGTTAAATTAGTAATTATATTTTCCCTTAGCGTTAAAATGATGATAATAATTCTTAAAATTCTAGCGAGCAGAGGACGGAAGAGGTAAAACAAACGGTTACGAGTAAATATATAAGAAGCTGCCAAATTTAATAAATCTTAGTTTCACCAGAATAAATCTAGATTTTTACACTGGTCGGCGTGTTCCAAAACTGGTTCTATTGAAGGATTCTGTCATGAAACGCCTTATGAAATTGACGCGGCAACATTTGGATTTTATCGTCAAACCTTTTCGGATGGAAAATTTTAATCAGGCGCTGTTAAGTGACGTGAATATTAAGATCCGGAGAGATTAATAAGCTTCATAATTTCATCCTTTCAGAGAAGAAACAGGCTTGAGGCATACATTACAAGGCTTATCAATTACCATTTATTGTATAGAGTTAAATAGATTTACATATAATAGTATCATTATTGGTATTTCGTTTTAAAATCATTTAATGTCTGCGGTAGAAATTTTCGCTTCAAATTAAATATTAATCGGATATCGTGTTACCGTAACATAATATAAGTAGTGCGTCACACTTTTTAATTATCGAATGAAATTTTTAATTTTATTGGAATGTTCTTTAAATTTGTACAAAAAAGACATCCGATTGGTAATATATAATTTTTATCAATGTATATGTTATCAGTTCTAACTATTATTAAACATGAAACAACAAAATATACTGTTATAGTAATCAAGGAAAATTCTCATGGGAAATAATACGGTTTCAATTTACTTTCAATCGCCGCAAATATCGAGGGAGGCTTGGCCGTATTAATCTTAAAGTACCGTATGTTCGTTATATACCTACTGCTATGTAGCTCTCTCGCTATATTTATGTCTCCTTCCTCATTGCTTCTGTTGTTATCTTTTAGCTCGGCGTCTATTAGCTATTTGTAGCACGGAGCATGCTGTATAGTTATAAGCTACACGCTGCAATTAATTCGCCCACATAAATTTCACTGGTAAAGTTCAGTCCAAACCAGTTATAACTGGATAACACGTCCTCTTGACCGGATATTTTAGCCAAGGAGTGAAATTATTCTGACTTTTTGTATTGCTTTATCCAGTATGCAATTGGTTCTAAAAGCATTTTGTAAATACTCGTAACAGGTCATCATAACGTGGTTTTATATAGCGTGTAATGGAATGCTGAGCTGAATCTTAAAGAGACAGCTAGTTAAGATGAGCCTCAAAAATTATTTTTGAGGCAAGATTTTATCTGACCTCTACTGAAGTTAATTTCAGTTATTTTACTGAATATTCATATTGCGTTTGTATTTAATATTTGGTTATTACACGAATTACATTTGTTTTTCATTTGATATTCAACAATTTTCGTAATAACAGTTTTATTAATTTAAACCAGAGTTAATTTTTTAAGTATCTTTAGATATGTTTTTAAAAATCATTATAATACATCGATTTATATTTTTATATTATAAAATGGCTAAAAAATATCACAATATATTATTTGTTAAACAAATGAAAAATATTAATGAATATAAAACTACATAATATATTTGTGAAGTCGCTTATAGATGTGAAATATGCTAATCCTTATATTAACATATACGTGCATTGATAATTACTTAAATTACATTATTTGTAGTTTAATTTGTGTACTAAAATATCTGCAATGATATAAGATATATTTTAGTAAAGTAAAAATGAAGAAAAACCATAGAGCCTTCAGTTAGTATATTAGGTGAAGGCATAAAACATTCAAACTAAAATAATCATGAGTATATAAGTCATTTACTTCGTTCTTTCACAAATTGCGATGCCTTTCAACAGGATAGGATACACTTGTCAAATAAAGGCTATAACTAATAAGGTAACTTATTTTTGTAAATTAATATTCAGCTTTGATTATATTAAACTTGCCTTTAGCTATGAGGACGTTAACATTGAAAAGGCCAATTGTCTTTATCATGTAATATTACTAGTATATGCCCGTGGCATTTCTTGTGTGTATAGGTAGAGGGGCAAGTCAGGTGTAAGGTATACGAACTCGGGCTTGACCTCAGGACCTTTTGGACGTTAACGAACAAACAGGCAAATAAACTGTTGCATTTGTATTATTAAGCAGGATTATAAATACGGACAATAAAAATATAATGTCAGCGGACTTTAACAAATTCCCTATCAAAAAATTCTGCGACAAAAACGCTAACCAGAATTACTGATAACGTAAAATAAGATGGCGACGATGAATAATTCATTGATGTCAACACAAACGTCTTGTCATATTAGGATATCGTATTTTGTTTTTATAGCGTCTCTCAAGTTTTGGGAAACGGGATTGGCCTGTTTTGTTAGGTTTCATGTGTAATCGAAATTGCTATTTTATTATCCTAGGACATCGAAGGTAACGATGTGTGGGGTGATCGTGTAGGGGAGACTTTGTAGAAATACTTAATACTATAAATAATTCTAATTTCGAACATATATTTTTTTTTTCATAAAAAGTATATTACGTTTACTAACTCTAAATTTATATCTCTTTTTTTTGCTTTTCGTTTTGTATTATAGTTGATTATATATGAATTTATAAAGCTAAAGACTTTGTTGCTTTAATGATGCTAATCTAAGTATTATTTCAAAAAACTTTTTTCATGATACTGGGCCCTTTATTCGTAATAATTTGTTTGAACCCGTAGGTTCAGCAGGAGGGTGGAGCATTTATATTTATGGAAGGTGAAAGAACCCGGAGAAGCTAATAGCTAATAGCTTATACTTTCTAAATTATCAAGAGCCAAAATAATTGTGTATAGGGCGATGTGAAACCGTGTTGTCGAAATCAAACAATGATTCCCGTAAAATGAATTGACCACATACACCGAGTTCAATATGTAGCTAATTTCCTATGATTTTGTTTGTTTGTTTAGCAATCGTTTTCAAAGTTTAATCGTTATAAATGACATTACCAGCGGCAATAATATAGGATGTATTTTTTAAATCAATAGATTCGCGAGATTCGATCAATAGAATCGATAGCTTCGAAAATGAATTTATCTAGAATTCGATGTAGCATTTTTAGTTTCGAACAAACTCTGTCCGATTTTATGTATATGCATAAAATTAAGCTTTCAGAATAATTGTTTTTGTTCTTGTTAATCTAGCGGGTAGCTAGCTAGAAAATTGTAAGAATATTTTATCTTTTTTTCCTATTTTAGAAAACAAAATATGTAAATGGTCATTTATATTCAATTGTATGCTTCAAACCTTCAAAAGCGAAATTAAATATTAATTTCGTTCGTTAAAATATAATATTTCCACTATGAATTTTGCTAAAAATAAAAGGTAATAGTTCCGAATATGTCAATTCTGTCTATTTAATTTTACTAGGAGTTTTATTAAAATAAAAAGGACTTTTAAAATAAAATCACAAAAACTTTATCATCCATTATAGTCAGAACGCCTATTCAAATATTTAAATTTCAATTTAGTGAATGTAGCCTTTTTATAAGTCAGCTTTCATGAGGATCAGGCTAATCACGCGGATTGCTTATAAAAGCCTACTCGAATAAAATGTATTTTGATATATTATTGTAGCAATTGTATATGCTTGACGATGCTATGTGTTCGAAATTAGAGACGACTTTATTTCTTAATCTGATAATTTTACTTCTATCAATAAACAAGAGTACTCGATACTCGTCTCAGCTTCGCTCAATTAGAATAAGAGTCTATATAAAGAACCGTATATCGTAAAACGAATAAATCTACGCGTGCGTAGCGTTAACTAAAGTACCCACTCGGCATATTTTCTACCAATTTTCACAAATTAAAAAAAACCGTTATGATCCAGGCTCATGTGCAATAAATGTTATGCTCGGTAGCAAGAGGTGCTGGAAGGGGATGATCTTGCTTCGCCAAAGATTTTGTGAAAGTGAGAGTAAGTGGGGGAGAAAATGGAGTGGAGGCGTGCATAGCGCCTTTTTCCTTCGCCGTAAGAGTCATCTAAGGGGTCTTTGTATTCCGGGAATCTCCTTGGAATGTGAGCCAACCTTTGGGGTGTCATGGTAGTAAACGCAAGTGATTCCGTGACGTGACTAAAGAGACTGGAGTGGGTTCCACTGGTTTTTTATTGGCTATTCTGGCGCATTTGGCGTTGGCGAGTTCTACATCCCCCCTCTTTCATCTGGGATAAAAGCGTAAGTGCGTTTGTTGAGCGATATCTAAAACGAAAGGCTAATCAGGTTTTTTTTAATAAATGTGGATGGTGTTATTTTTCACGTCGTAATAATTCGTTTATGACTTGCGGTTCATTAAGCGTACTGAGAGTTATAAACATAGAACGAGCTCCAGATATAATACCCGGTACACGATTACTCGTCAAATGAAAAAGTCGTAAAGAAATATGAAAACACCAGTTACGATGAAAGTTTTGTTTCAAATCTTCTCTTTGTTATCCAGTTAAGTATATGATTGAATTCTTAACTAAAATTAAATATTATCCTCTGAAGACATTCAGATTATTTAGTATATACTGAATATGTCGACTTTTAAATATACAAATTATTAAATTATATCACTAAATATAATTTAATAATATTTTAACCTTTTTTTTCTTCTGCTACTGTGATATGGGAAACATTGGGATTGTTTTTTATTTAATAGGTACCAACATTGAAAGTTATGATGTCCCTTGTGCCTGCAGTTATCCTTATTCACTGTTAAAACCGTTGAGCGTTAGAATATCGAATGAGAGAGTGGTACCTACCCAGAGTTCCTACCACCAATTTGAAAGCAACGTAGCTTTTCCACGTATTATTAAGTCATTACATTATCAAAACATATCAATTTTCATACTGAGCTAAGGTTACATTGCTATTAATTTAATAAACGTAATTATTGCACGGAACTACTTCCTCTGTGTATTAAGTTTTGTATAATGTATTTATTTAGCTGTGTATTTGAAATACGAATAAATAAGTGATTACAAAAATAGTGAATATATATTCAAATATGTCATATTTATATAAAAAGATACTTAAACGTTGTGCACATAATCTCTACTTTAAGTTTAAGCACGAAGCAATTTTAATACCTTAACGTCCTTTGTATAGAACTTTCATCCGTGAAAAATTAAATTTTTAGTCTCATAATCCGGCATTATGTTTGGGAGCCGTGTGAAATATTAAAATGTAATTTGTATGCCGCAGCTCTGTAGATGTTTTGGATCTAATAAGGTTTTATGTCCATTGAAATGAAATAAAAAAAAACAAATCTGTATTATACGTTACGATTCTGTAATTATTTTTTAATTATAAATTATGTAGTGTATCGTGCACATGTGTGTGTAGAATACTTATAATTAGTAATTTGTGTTAAATAGTGATGGTGGTACCATGAAAATCTGGAACGATTCTTATACAACCACCATTGGTTTACTTCAAAATCAAAGAGGCCATTAATATTCCCGTTTTTGTGGGTGTTGTCACAGACAAAAAATATTCCCTATATTTTGTTAATTGTGTGCCGTTTTAATAATTCGACTTTTGAGCGTGATCTATTTGCTTCATATAATTGAATACAGAACGTGTATAAAATAACAATACATTGTCAAAAAAAAAATATTATATAGCTTTATATAGCAATTCGCAAAGTCGCAATTTAGTGAACTACAATCCCTAAGAATGTAGATGTGTTGGATCTGTTAAATTAGACGCACGTTATAATTTAATTCTAAGGTGGACCAGTGGATGTAATATCAGCGCGGTGCTTTGCGGTTGTACATAATTAATTAATATGTTCTCTCTGATATATGATATTAACTTTTCTTTTTTATTTGTACTTATAATTGTGTGAGTATGTGTGAGTATTTTTAATGATGTGTGTGTATCGTTTATTGAGTTGATACTTTTTACTCGTAATATCCTTTTTATATACGTCATTAATAATATTAGAGAAATAACTACACAAAATTCGTTCAAGGACTTCTTTGCAGACAGACATTTAAATTGCATATCAATAACAAACATCGAAAACATACTCAAAATCAAATTGTAATGCTCCCCGGAAATGAAAATGTAAAGGCACACATAAAAAATATACAATTTAACGATACGATACACCAAAGTCAAGCCGAGGTGACCTCGTGGTTAGAACGCGTGCAGAACCGATGATTGCGATCATAAGAGAACACAGAGGACACAAAACTGTTAGCACCATAGATATGAAAGAGCCCTATGCCAGATACACGAGGAGACGTATAGCACGGCGTCAAGTGTAGCTGCGTATTATGATGGCTGGACGAAACGTCACGACGGTTATTTACAGCCGACAAAAGCACGTTGCCTAACTATGAGGATGAGATGAATTATTTATAATACTAATTACGTGAAAACATATGACTATTCGGCTATATTTGAGTCCGTTTAGAACCACGTATTCTATATAGTGATTCTCAGCATGTATATCTAAAACGAAGTTATATACAAATGCTTTTATAAAGCGGCCATCGTGAGCCATCTTTGTTAAAACAGTTTGTATGTTTCTAAGAAATTTGACGATCGAATAATTCTTCGAAGCATGTATATAATGTTTTCAACTGTATAAATTCAATGATGTCATATGGAATGTTGTTATGTGGTAATGCAGCAGATATTGAAATAGTATTTATTCTGCAGAAAAGAGCTATCCGAACTATTTACGATATTAGCCCTAGGACATAATTACGCGAAAAATTTAAAGAAATAGGTGTATTAACGGCTGCTTCACAATCTATTTATGATAATATAATGTTTTTACAGAAGAATATACAAATATATTCCATAAAAGCTGATATACATACTATTCATACAAGAAATAAGAATAAACTTGTAACCCCTGCTTTCCGTTTGCATACGGTACAGAGAACGTTTTTGGGCAATGGCATACGCATATATAATAAGATACCGGGAAATATAATCAATTTACCATTTACTAAATTTAAAAAGTTTATTAAAACTAAATTAAAAAAAAAATCTTATTATTCATTAAAATAATACTTTTTAGAAAAATAAAACGCCAGGATTTAGCCTCGGGCTCACAGGACATTAATTATTGTAAAAAAGAGCATTTTAAATCTGTTCATTTGAAAAGAGCAACTATGCGAGTTTCTTGCCGTTTCTTCTAGCTGGAGGTTGCTTTCTGAAACGAAATGCTTCATTGTGAAGTTTACTTGAATAAAATTGATTTGATTTGATTTGATGATGTCGTCCTGACCATCATGGATACGGCGGCGGATAGCAATGTCCATTTCATTAAGTTTCCTATTTTTAATAAATATAAATGTATTATTTGGGTATTCTTTGTGAGAAACGAATAGTTTGTTATCTTCGTCTCTTGATTGCGTTGCTGAATAAGGTGAAGTGTTAAAGTTATTCCTCTTGTACCGTATTTAAATTTTAGCCGAATCTTGATAGGAAACCCCAATATTCCGAAAAAAATGAAGGAAAAGACTACCTACTCAGTTTGTTGCCGGTTCCTCTCAGTATAATCTACTTGCCGAACACGTGGTAGCTGTACGTTAAATCCACACTGTAACATGACGATTCAAAACTGCTTTTATGATCCTAATTGAATAAAGATTATTTTGACTTTTATCGACTCGACCTGTAATTGGAAGCCTTATAAGATAACTAATCGTAATTATAAAAGTCATGTTTATTTAGACGTTATTTACAAGCTTTTATTTAATTTGCAAGTTGAATTAAAACCACTTTCTTTACAGGGCTGAAAGGTTCTTGGTTCGGTTAAGATGGCCAGGATTCGCTCCATGTGAAATAACTCTTCAACGATCAACAGCATTGATGCTTGGTGGTAGAGCTTTGTGCCCGTCTGGATAGGTACTCTACCGCATGCACCATTACTTTGTATTGTTGTGCTTCAGTTTGAAGGGTGAGTGAGCCAGTGTCGCTACAGGATTTTTTGTTTTATCATCCAACAGACTGAGTGAACAAAGATTGCACCTGTGTTTTACTTAGTTTTAGGGCTTTGTGCAATCCTGTCTGCGTAGTCATTAATACTTTGTATTATAATAACTTAGATCCCAAGGTCGGTGGTGCATTTAAAATGTAAGGAATGATTAAAATTTCTTACTTGGTACCACAGGCCACCATGAGGTGGCCCATTTGCTAGTTCTCCTATCGAAAAAGTGTTTCCACATTCAAGCTTGTTTTTAAAAAAGGTCGTATTTCTAATACACTTTTTAATATGTCATTTCACTTGTCATTATAAAACAACAAGTTGAACGGTCTTCCTTTGTACGGGTTAAATTCATAAATAGTAACACCGTCTTGTCTTCCATTAAAGGCTAATTTCCTAAAAACCTTTACGAGCGTGAACCACGGTGAGCGTATACGTCGCTGAAAAATGAGATTTCGTGATGAGTCAGTTCATATCAATAATCATTACAATAACATACACATTATGATTACAATACCTATTCAAAATTATAAAATGAATATTTAAATATTCCAATTTATGAGTTAAATTGTATCGTAACAAAATACCCTAAACTTTTAGATATAACCTAAAGAGTTAATTAGTGAAGATCTCGTACGGCTAAATCGTTTCAGTCAGGTTTACTCACGTTTACCTGTGATTTAGGGTTTGCGTAAACAATAGTGGCTCTAGAGCCTGTTTGTGTTTGGTTAACGGGTGCAGTACTTATCGTTCGTATCGAGGATTATTTATTACTTCAATCCTAACTGACTTAAATCGTTCTATATTCAAAACAATTGTTCGTTATGACGTTCTTTGACGTCCTCATGTTTTTTTTTTATTTTTAATTAAAAAAGTATTTAATAATTCTTCACCTTATGTAACGTATAAGAAAATATTTGTTTTTGATTCATTTATAGGTAGGTATTTTGTGCGAGTCTGTGTGGGTAGTTAACCTATTGGTTTAACTGTGGATAATTTCTACTTTCCTTGTATATATTAAGTAATGTGTGTGTGTGTTTTATTAACTTTTAATATGTATGAATAGTTAAGAATTTGTTTAGATTTATTATAAACTACGCGTCCCACACGCACGAGTAGAATAATATTCTACATAAAACGTTCATTTTGAAGGATAACATATGTGAGAAAAAAAAACTTGATATTCCTGTCAGGAACCGTATCGGGCGTATGAGGAATTTACATGCCCACCAAAATATGTTCACCACAATGGGATATAATTATATAGACTTAATGTCTATACATTTTGACTTATAAAAATGGAAGTACCAACTGAACTTTCGTATTTTTAATAGTAGATAAAGCGTAAAATTTTCAGCAGACTGAAAACTGATACTGTGATATATCCAATTCAATAAACTGAAAGGTAAATAAATTCTCAGCATCATCGTCACGAATAGATTACAATGTATGAATATGGACCATATTAGTATCGTAATAGAGTTTATATTGCGTTGTGCTGCTTAAGTTCGGTGGAGCTAATGTTTTGCGGGTGGGCAAGAACAAAAGGATACCTTTCAATCTACTGATAGGAGGGCGTTACGGACCAACGTCTGATAACGTTATTCATATTGTTTGTTTGGAGTTCAATTTATGAATTATCGCTATATTCCGTTTAGCCTAAAAATTTATAACAATATAGGTACCTACTTATTTAAATATATAAAGATATATTAACTTAATTATCTTTGATACGAATACATATTTTTAGAGGGTAAAGGTTTGCATCCCGACACGAGCGACCAAAAGGCTGAGGGTCAGGTCAAGAAATCGGCCAACTTAGCCGAATATCGCAATAGATCCTGTCGCATCTACGCTGCAAGTGAACTGCTACGGAATCTCAATTACCTCACCAATGAACATCGTGATAAACCTTGCACGTTCGCACATGGCGAACTAAATTATGTTACGCGTGTAAAAAATATCGGCTAAAAACGTCACGGACAGCACGACTGCGGTGATACAATAATACCAACTCTATATGTTACTATTTATGTAAATGTATATTCGAGCTCGGTTTTTCCGGTTAGGTACATAGAGGTAACAAGTGTCAGTCGAAATTAAAGAAGTGGTTTTTTCGATAAGTGGACATGGTACTCGTAGAATAGTTCTAAATCTTCACCTTGAGAGAAATATAATGATATTACTAACAGTATTTAAAACGGGATATTTACCATGTTTTTTATTTTTATTTGGTGGAGCTCGATATTTCGACATTATCTACGAATGTCTTGTTCACGAGACTCGTGATAAAAAAACATGGTAAATATCTCCCGTTTTAAATACTGTTTGTAATAAAAATAACCATGTTAATTTCAAATCTTATATATAATGATATTATGTATTACAGCCGACAATCCTCAGTACATAGTTGAAATATAAGTGGATAAGTACAAACTTTTAGACCTTCAGCCTCGGAGCGATCGCCATCCTACGCCCTTAGAAAATATTAATATTTATATTAAAGAGTCAGTTTATAAGACGAGAATCATCACAGATAATTCTGACTACAAATCCGAATAAGCAGCACAGGATTTCTTGTACTTAAATTGTGTTTACATTTCATCTCGTGTTAGGCGATAAAGGATAACATCGCGAGGAATTTGCATATGGCAGATGGAAAGCCACCAACCCGCATTAGAGAGGCGTGGTGTAAGCTCCAAACCATCTCCTGAAACACAAGAACCTAGTGGGAAATTTACAGGCAAATACTATTTTCACGCCTTTAATTAAATTGATATGTATAATTGTATAAATTGTTAATAACTACCAACGGCACTAAAGTAATTCCAAAGCTTTGAAGTCAGCTCATAGTATATATTTTCAAATCAGTTAACAAGTTCTTCAACTAAATAGTTCAACTAAACATATGTTACATTTGGTAAAAGGTATTAATAGTCAAATGAATACGATATTATAATACATTGAATAGCATAATATACTGTATTATTCTGGTCCTAATATAGACTGAAAATTATCCAAGTATTTGTTCGTATGAACCTTGCTAGTATATTTTTATAATGGAATATATTCAATTAAGTCGTTGCACAGTGCTTGTTCCACCTAAAATGACGTCATCGCCTTCCCCAATAGACATAAAAATAAATGTAAATCACTTCGTTATAATACACTGCCATCTTGTTCTTATCTCACGGAATCATTCACCTTTATCACATTCAAGTGTAATACAGACGGGCTTCCGTAAAACCACACTCCACTGGATACTATTACGGGCTTACGGTATCATTTTCACGTTGTTCTAGTGGAATAGCTTATGAGTTCGCAAACCTTGACACCAGTAAAATAATAAATTGATCCTTTGATCATCCTTTGATCGCATTGAGCCGAGATGTACCACCTACTCATCATATATCCTACCTACATCAATACTTTGTACTGTTTTGTTCTGGTTTGAAGTGAAGGCTAGTGTAACTATAGGCACAAGGGACATAATAATTTAGTTATCCAGGTTGGTGGCGCATTGGAGATGTAAGGAATGATAAAAAATTCTCACAGCGTCAATGTCTATAGGTGGTAACCACTTAGCATCAGTTGACCATTTGCACGTTCTGTACCTGTTTCATAAAAATAAGAAAACACTTTTGCATATCACTGTTGATACTCTTGAAATTGACCACCGTTGTCGAAGTTTGAACATTACTTGAACGTTCATTGTATACTGAACATTAACTTTATATCAGAAATTCCTTTATAATAAAAAACAAAATAACTTCATTTAAATATTAACGTTTTCGTTACAGATTTATTTTATTAAAAATACCTATTACTCTATAAACAAACACGATAAATAAAGAGAGCTGCCATTGTTAAAGCGTCCATCAATTACAAGAAGAAATTGTAAAAGTATTCTCATATTATTTTTTATTTATTTATTTTTCACGATTCACGCGAAAACTGTAGTCTGTTTAACGTGAAATTTTAACTTATACGCATAGCTTAAAATTTAAAAATAGTTTTATATATTCATTCAAATAATTTTGTTAAACACGAATGAAATGTAATCAAATTGTCAAAGATTTCACTGAAAACTTTGTTCGAACTGTTTTTTTTTTCTTTTATATTTCGGTTTATGAATAACATTATCTATTAAATGAGAAGAGGTACTTGTCCCAGAAGCTTTTTTTAATATTTAGTATCTAAATATACAAGTAGTACGTACTTGGTTCGTTCGTATATGTTTAGAATGTTGAATTAACAAGCGTTAATTTTCAGTTTTTATAATATATGAATATATTTATCACAAGAAATAGTGCTCTTTACTTTAAAACGATGTCTAATATTCGTTGAATAAAACAGTTCTGGTAACATTAAAAATATGTCTAACAATCTGAAGACACATTTATGTCTGTGTATATAAATACACTGTGTGTACAAAAAAAAAAATAGTTTTGATTAATTCAGTACATGCACACTAACTGGTATTTCGTTACGATTTAATATTTCCGTTAAAAGATGCGATTTGATTTTTTTTTTCTTTTAAAATATTAAACGTTTTCGTGTTTACCGAATCGCTTGTCACTTATCAAGTATGAGTTTGATTAAGCGATCAAAGATCTTACTTCCTTTGTTTAGCCGCAGCGAGCAAATAACTTACATCTCATTTTGTGATTGTGATCTTTACGAAAAAACGCGACGCGAACACGCGATAGCAGAGCGCATTTTTTACATTACTCATGGGACAAAGTTCGTTTGGGTTCCGTTGTTAGAACAAGGGATCCTTATAATTTAAAATATTAAACTGTGTCAACGCGAAAAGAAAATTGGTAACTTTTATATCGCGTTTGTGAATTATCAACGTAAATATCACTCGCCTGAACAAACATAGCCTGAGAGCCGGGATGGCCCAGTGGTTATAACACATGCATCTTAACCGATGATTGCGGATTCAAACCCAGGCCACCCACTGAAGTTTCATGTGGTTAATTTGTGTTTATAATTCATCTCATGACCGGCGGTGAAGGAAATATCATGCAGGTTGCATGTATTTCATTTTAACGAAATTGTGCCACATGTGACCAACCAACCCGCATTGAAGTATTTGGTGGAATATGCTCCAAAACCTTCTACTCAAAGAGAGAGAAGCCTTAGCCCAGCAGTGGGAAATTTACAGGCTGATGTTATTTTATGAATAAATTATATATAAGTTGACAAACTTGTTCATCTTACTTTTGTGAAGTTTGAATGGATAGATGTTCATTGTCCAGTCACACCAGAACGGCTAAGCGGATACGAATGGAATTTGGCACAAAATGAACCTAACACATGCACGTGATAATATCTTACTTGAGCGATACTGATACCAGTAATCTATATATTAATACCTGCGTAAAAAGAACATTTTGTACTCCTTTTTAAATATACTGCGCGTATGGAAGAGTGCAAAAGTCCTCCATACTTCTGCCCTTATCCCAATTTTACTTGGGATCGGCGCAGCGTGTCTTCTTCTTCCATACTTCTCTCGGACGTCATTTCACAAGTAACATCTATCCATCCATCGTCTCTTTGGTCGTCCCCTACCTCTATATACATCCACATCCACGCTCAAGACCTTCCTCACAACATGGTCCTTATTCTTCCGCGTAACATGCCTATACCATGACAGCCGGTTTCCACATAGCTTCTCGGTTGCCTGCCACTTTCAAACTTCCTCATATGTACTCATTCCTTACAGTAAATATATCTGTTACAAATACTATAATTACACAATATAAAACAAAGTCGCTTTCCACTGTCTGTGCATATAAATCTTTTAGACTACTCGATGGATTGAAATTTAAGAGGACGGCATGCATGTTCGGGAAAAAAGCCGAGAATTTCAACTTTTCTAGCCGGAAAAAAAACATTTTCTGTTTGTAAATCCATCTAAATGTTGTATCCGCGTGTAGCTGGGACGGGTTGCTAGTGTTAAATAAAATAAAGATTAACTGTTTGCGTTAGTACTGCCAATCATAATACACGTCATGTCAAAAATAAATATCAATAAGGATTTCTTTGTCATCATTTTTATTGTAAGAATGACAAGTGATTCTGAGCCACATTTTTCTACTGTTAAATTAATTTATCGATATTTTTATTAGTTCTTAATTAAAGTCGAGTATCGATCAACTAACTTCCAATAAATGCACACTATTATATAAGTATATATATTTATTTTTATGGCATAGGTTAGCGGACGAGCAAATGGGCCACCTGATGGTAAGCGTTCTCCACCGCCCATAGACAATGGCGCTGTAAGAAATATTAACCATTCCTTACATCACCAATGCGCCACCGACCTTGGGAACTAAGATGTTATCTCCCTTGTGCCTGTAGTTACACTGGCACACTCATCCTTCAATAATTACTATTTTTTGTTGGTATAATATCTGATGAGTGGGGGTACCTACCACAAAGCCTTGCACAAAGCCCTACCACCAAGTATGTATATGTATTTGATATGTTTCGTTATCAAAAATATATCAAAGATTGAGAGTGATTACATATGTTTCGACTGAAATCGGAAGTGAGTGTCTAAATCAGTTAATATAATCATTATCACTATCCGCATCCGCCTCTCCGTCTATTTTAATAATTTATGTTATTTATTCTTTACTTATTCTGCAAGACATGTTTTTTATTTTAAAATTTGAAATAGTTAATAAATGATAACCAAATTAAAAATGAAATGAATCACTTTTTTATCTTTTTAGTCGATTACGTTTTAATTTCAACACCGCCTCGGCGTCCGAACCTTTGAGTTTTATTTTTGTATTATATAAATTTATGTTTTGGTCTGGATATATTCTTTTAATTATTTAACGTAATTAAATATAAAACAAAGTGCTATTGATCTGTTGATTTATTGCACGCAAGAAATATACCAAAGAAGGTTAAATACAATTACTAAACTTATTAAAGATAGACTGCATTAGAGTAATATTATAACTTAAAACAATCTCTGACATATTATCATGAGATAAGTAAGGACTCGTAATAGGTACAAAACTATAAGTTATTAAAGCATTTAATTATTGAACAAATGTAACTAAATACATAATAAATTGATAGAATAGTAAATAAAGTTAATTAAATTAATTAGTATAACGGAACTCCGACAGTGATTCACCTTTATTGATGCCTGTAATTATTTAAAAGCTACGCCTACACGAGGTTGTAAATAACAAAACGATTTCTGACAAGCAATAGCTTGAGGCTATATCGGATTATGCAAATTAAAAAAAAAAAAATTAAAATTGTTCCTTTTTTGAAAAATATGGAATTGTTTTATCATTTTTTTGGTTAAATTATCTGTGTCAGCTCGTTATATTACCTTCTTGCGTTTGTTTCTAGCGTAAATATATTAATGTTAATGTAACCATTGACGACATTACGTATAAACTTACCTTAGGGGATTTTCTCTCTTTCGGTCGTCATTGATTTGACACTCGTAAGAAGGAGACACAATAATGTTTATCTAATCACCCCCTAAACAAAATTTATAGGTAAGCAGCAATTAACAGCCAATATATTTTTATTTTAAATTGACTCAAAACACTGTAAATCCTAAGTAATATATTTTGAATATAAGAATAATTACATGCAAACTTTAATAAAGAAATCGCAATTAAAATTGTATATAATATTGAAGATACTACCTTGAAGTGACACGCAAGCATAACATCTATAAAAGCATTCTGATCAAATTTAGGTCATAGTAGCCAATCTACAGAACTAGACAAATTCCCACGAATCGAATCTAATCAAAACTATCAAATTTAATCATTTAATTCTGTGGTCTGGTTCTAAAAGGACCAATATAATTAAATCTTGCTTTTGATTAGACACATTGAATACATACTACTTTGGGTAGGTACCACCACTTCAACATATATTCTACCACGAAACAGCAAGACTTAGAATTGTTGTGTTTCGGTTTGAAGGATGAGTGAGCTAGTATCATTGCAATCATGAAACATCTTAGCTCTCAAGGTTGGTGGCGATTGGCGATGTAAGGAACGGTTAAAATCTCTTACGCCGCCATGTCCAAGGGGATTATACAGAGATGATCACTTATCATTAGGTATACTTATTCAACCGCCTACCTATGCTATAAAAAAAGGGTTGATTTTTTTTTTTTTTATATTAGAAGTGGCAAACAAGCAGGAGGCTCACCTGATGGAAAGTGACTACCACCGCCCATGGACATCTGCAACACCGGGGGGCTTGCAGGTGCGTTACCGGCCTTTCAGGAAAGAGTACGCTCTTTTCTTGAAGGTTCCTAAGTCGTATCGGTTCGGAAAAACCGCCGGCGAAAGCTGGTTCCACAGAGTGGTTGGACGTTTTATATAACATGAGGATCAATATTGTCAGTATTAGTATTGTTAAGCTTATGTATTAGCAGAAATACATTTATTATTTTATATTATGACAAATGGCAAAACTTAGTGTACATTTCATCATTATTAAAATGTACTTTTGTCCTTTTAACACTAGGCTGCATAAATGAATAATATCCAATCAATATATTTAAAGTTTATATATTTCGTTATGACGCGTGTATTCGCTTCCATTGATTACAGTTTGCTTGGCCTAGTCCCCTATTATGTAAGAATCAATACTAATTCATAATGGTCACGCGAATGTTTCGTGTTAATGTATTATATTTAACTATAGAAGTAGGCGATGTTTTGGTAAATTGGGATGCGTAACTAAATCAAATAGTAGTCAACGCGAATTTTAAATAATGCTAATGTAATGAAAACTGTAAACAATAAAGGCATTTTAATTTCAGTCGAATTATAGCATATTTTGTGTTGAATTCTATATAAACGATATCAATTTGTCATCTACATTTTATCTTTTCGTATACATTTCTTCGATTTGCGTTATCAATTGCAGATACGTGAGATGGGCTCTACAGATCATCATCCTTAATGTCACAATAGGAACAGTAATTCAGAGTTATTCAGATACATGTAATTTCTTTTTATTCACTATACACGCACTCGCAAATTCAAACATTTATAATTTAAATTTCTAATAAAATAAACTTTGTCATATAATATAAGATGTGTACTCGACTTGGCATTTAATTGGCGGTTTAGCGAGAATCTTAAAAGTTTACTCACGTCATTTTTTTATAACACCTCAAAAAATATAAGCTCGATCAGACCAGTAGCAGTTGCTCGCATTCCTTCAACAACTAGAAAAGAGAGACATAAACTGATGATTTTCAAACAGCAGATTTTTGATCGTAGGCCATAGCTAAAAATTATCTATCAGAAATAAAAAAAATCACAAAAGGTTCATCCGTCTAGAAGCTACGATATCACAGACAAACAGATACATTAACTAACATATCTCCTTTAACACAACTCTATCACTATCAAATACTTTCAACTATTTATGGTGAATTTCTCTCATTAAATCTGTCTGTAATCGCCTGGTGGTCTAGGTGTTCTATTCTTTATTTAAAAAGTAATTGCAAGATAAAATAATTCGTAGTATTTTCAATCCTGAAGCGTAATAAATTTATCGTCTACGGATCGAGTTAACTTGTACAACAGATTGCTACGTCCAAGTTCTACTGTGCCGTCTTTTTCAACGTCCAGATCTATTTGTGGAACTTTAGTTTATTTTTTGTGTGAATATTTAAAACTTAGAACTATATGTATCATGGAAAATATTTACTTTTTATTTAAATATCAAAATTAGGTATTAATTTGTTTATTTTTTAAACATACACATACGTGGTACTCGTGGAAGGAAGTGCATTCAATGACACTCGGATTTACACAGTTGTTATTATAAAATGAATAGGTACAAATTAAACTTTTATTTAATCGGCACCCAAGTTGTGTATCTATATGTTTAGTTGCAACAATTCCAATTAGGCTTTACATAAAGAAGAAAATTGACGACCTCCGTGGTCGAGTTGTGTGTACACCGGTTTTCATGGGTACACCACTCCGAGGTCCCGGGTTCGATTCCCGGCCGAGTCGATGTAGAAAAAGTTCATTGTCTTGGGTCTGGGTGTTTGTGGTACCGTCGTTACTTCTGATTTTCCATAACACAAGTGCTTTAGCTACTTACATTGGGATCAGAGTAATGTATGTGATGTTGTCCAATATTAATATTTATATATATTTATAAAGAAGTCCTAATATTATCCGTTACAAAGAATATTTTTTTCCTTATGTTTCTCAAGAATAAAGACAATTGTAATAATCCCGATGCTCGTTTATTAATTTCGGAGTGATAAGAGAAATTATGATTTATGAAAATTAAGAAAAAAGTTATAAAAAATTACAAAGCAACTATCGGTTATTGTATTCGATGTCTGGGTGATTTTTTAGATTTCGACCCTAGATATAAGTCTAAGGTATAACACATTTATATTAAAGTCGTAAAAATGTGTGATTATTTGTCTGCTACTTGGTGGTTGTGCTTTGTATGAGACATTTAGTGGTTCACCGATCATAGTCTCTAAGTTGATCTTCTAAGGATGGTTAATATTTCAGGGCTAATATCTATGAACTTTAGCGTTAAAATAAAACTTTAACGTAGAATATATATTTGTATACTTTTTTAACCTCACTAAGGTGTAAACGTAGCTTGATACCTCACGATGGAAAGGATCAAGTATCTTCCTCATACATCAAACGGAATAATAACAATTTCGCGAAATTTCTTACTAATATCGTTATGACTCATAAGAATATATCGTTACTAAAATATTATTATTTGGATCGTATATTAAATATCCTTTCCTTCAAATTATATTATGAATGTATTCAAGGTATTTTTCTCGAAACTGAAAAACATATTTGTCGGGTTGAAATTAGTAATAAGTAAGAGGTACCGATAGCAGAAGATTGAGCGCTCTGCTCAACAATTCTACGAGTTTATAAATGTAACGATTATGATACGTTCTCGATTTTAATCACAATTTAAATAATTTTATATAAAGCTTCCATTGGTTTGGAGTGTAGATTTGAACCGACAAGAAACTCAGTAGTACCGATAACGTTTCGATTCGGTTGGAATAAGCTGACAATTTATTAACAGAATTGACCTCGGTTTAATTTGATCATTAATAGTCAAAAATCTACTAACAGAAGCCGAGAAGAACAGGTCAAATATAATCACTGGGTATGTTTCACAAACACCATGGCATTTGGTTTTATATCAGCAACTCCTAGTAACCTATCTGAACAACTAGCTCACTCGATCATACGGATGCTCCACAACACTAATGTTTTACTAATAAAACTATTAGGTGCCACTGGTAACCATATATTCAAAATTATTCATAGCGCTATATAAAACAGTTCGCGAATCTTGCCATCGCGATGTAGAAATGTCTACAATTTGACATAACGCCATCTAGTAATTATAAGCTGAAATATATACATTGATTACGCGTACATTATCGGATAGCCAAATTAATTGTCATCCTTTTTACAATAAATTAACTTATTGTAAAAAGAGTTATTTTGTTTGTATTTTAATACTAGGAGAAGTATCATAATATTCCATAATAGCAGATAAAACATATTTCACATAATGTTTTTCTAGCTTATTATTCTATAAACATCTACGTGGAATGAAAATGTTGTGGGATTATCACATCGACCCCGCTGAGACGCACTCATCTCTTAATTCCTGATGATGGAAGGGCTCAAGTTCCTCTCTTACACGTCAAATGGAATAATACCGATTTTAGCGAATTATCTAAGTAATTTCGTTACGTGAATAATGTCTACGTATTCAGAGGTTTGGCTAACGGATGGTTTCTGAAAAGGTGTTGTTATTTGTACGAATACTAATTATTAATATTATTATAATGATGGAGAATTTGTTTGTTTGTATGTAATGGGTCATATCCGGAACCAATGACTCAATTCTAAAAAAAAATCACTGGTGGAATACTTACATTATTTATACATAGAGTACTAGTTGTCGCTCGCGGCTTCGCTCCCACTTTAGGGGTTGGTTGTCATGTGTTAGGCAAAAATGTAGTCTATGTCGTTCCTTGGAGATCAAGTTTGCTTCATACCAAATTTCGTCAAATTCGATTCATTGGTTTGGCCGTGCAAGAGCGACAGACAGACAGATAAACAGACCGACAGAGTTACTTTCACATTTATAATATTAGTATTAGTATAGATAAATTATGATTATGTCTTATAATTTTTTTTATTAAATAATTGTTCTGGGTTATAACCACTGATCGCGTCGATAAAAAGTTATTAGGTTTTTCTGGCGAAAAATTCTCAGTATTTGCCGGGCAAATTTGTCTGGACGTTGGACTGGTGTAATAAGCTTCAGTGCTTCGCAAAGCACGTAAAACCGGATTTGCCGTCACATCGGGTCACAAGATAGAGAACATAGAGAATGAGCCTGTGTTTGCACACTTGTGCACTATAAGGCCTGCGTAGTTATCTGGTCTCTCTTGAGATTCGCCGCCGTGACCGAAATCGGTCAGGACAACATCATTATGAATATTCTATAACAATCACGAACTTAAAAAATACAACATAATGTTACACAAAGTCCTAATAATACTAAAAATGATTAATCTCATTATCTATGATTAGTATTTATTATATTTGTCAATACGCCAGCAGGTTCACAATGATTAGGTATAAATTAAATGATCATTAAACAAGGCTTAAAAACTAAACAGTAATGGTAACACAACAACATCAACCGATACTTTGAATATGATGACTAAACTTAGTGTTATTAGTTTCTAGGTTTAATCATGAACGAGTCTTTGGTTACACTAGCAATGATTACTCGAGTACAATAAAAATACCCGAATGATGATTTCTGTTTTTATTTATATTTCTTGAAATTAAAGTAATCGTCTGTTGTATGTAATTTAATTATAATTATTTATTATCAATTTAATGTAATTGAGCAGTGAAAGCGGCCTTCGCATTCCTTATTTACATTCGATCAGCTATGTTGTTTATAAATACGATAAAGTATTATAAATAAGTCTTTATAATTAAAAATCTAAGTATACTTTGAAATAATATCCGGTTCGAGGGGTGAGTGAGCCGATGTAACAACATACAACATACAAGGACAAGAGATATAAGAGCATAGTTCTCATGGTCGATGGTGCTTTGGCGATGTTTAAGATGGTTAATATTTCATATAGTGTCAATATCTATGGTGACCATTTACCATCAGGTGGTGGATTTGTATGAATGCCTACCTATTTTCGATAAAAAAATGTAGATCTTATAAGCAACTTTGAATCGTTTTACAAGGTTTATTTATTCTGCTGAGTGAAACCGTTAAGTAGCTTATTAGTTATTCTGTTTCAACAATGACATGGAAAAATCATATATAATATCATTTTTGTGTTCTGCGAACATCCTGTAATACTTAATTCAAGCCTTTTTAACGTTTACGCAAAAATAAATGGAAATTATGAAGCCCGAACACGTGTAAAATATTTACTACCAAGAAATAAAAAAGGATTCTCAAAGTTAAAAGCTCTTTAGATTTTTTTTTTTAAGTACTCAATGTTTAACATTTCCCGGTATAATAATAAAAACCTTTTTTGAGTAATTGCTATTAATTTCTAAATTATTTAATTATAAGGTTAGCTTTATTTTAGTAGAAAATAAACGATGTTTAAAACGTGGTCTTGAACAAAGCAAGACGATTTTGTGTAGTTAATTATCGTTGCTAGAGAAATTGTTATTATATTCCGTGGAATAAGGTCAGCTATCCATTAAAACGTACTTGGACGTACAAACTAACTCGATTATTTTGTTTCATGTACGCTATACATTGAGTCGCTTTAAGAGTTCAGGTGATAATTGACAAATTAATGACTGAACTGAGTTTCTAATTGAATTCATGGAGGTATATAATTACTAGACATTATTCTGTCATGATACAAATTCAATAATACTTACGAATAAGTGAAATCATTCTTAAGTATTATTTTATCAGTTTTAATGTATAATTGATTATTAATAAAAGTACATAATGTAAAAAAGTAATTACAAATAAAAGAAAATTGTGTTTTAATAATCACACAGTCATTCACTGATCTTACACCTGTGTGTAAGTCATATACACACATAACACGTTTATTGACAAATAAAACGGAGATACGTAGACATACTGAAACAAATAAGCTCGTACAGCCTCTTTCTCTTTCTTTCACACAAAAACACCGATACATTTAATTTTCATAAACCAAAACCTTAATTCCTTTACTTTGTAATTAATAATGAATATATTAGTCATTAAAGTAATATAATATATAACTTTTAATAAGGCTGATAATATTTTGTCCTAAGTCATATTATGTCATAAGAGGAAATTAAAAAAAAAAATTTTTTTTTATAAATGTATGTTTGTATATGCTCGTGCTGGATTGTCAACTTAACACAAGATAAGAAATTGTAAAGACAAGGTCTACACGCGAGTTATTGTTGTGACTATAATTACAGGTTATTCTCGGACACTATTTATTATTTATAATTTTTCGTAAATTAGTGGCTTAGAAATAGAATGTGACTGATAAATATCTGAAAACAACTGAATAATTATAGAGCCTTTATAAATAACAGGAATTATCCCAATCAATGTGACTAGGATAATTAATTGTTATAAGATTATGATGTCTCAATAGAAGACTTCGCACACGGTAGCCATCATCTAGGAAAACTAGCTAACTTCATGGAATATATTATTGGTGCACACTGTGTGTGTGTCTATATAAGTGCACTGCTTCATTTACCACGACCGGAAAGAGGTCGATTACTTTTTCTTATACCACCAATGCATATAACAGCGGTTGTAACTTACTGGTCCGTTTTCCCTTTTGAAAAGAAACATAGAAACTATCACAAGCCAGCAGCAATAATAGTTTTTTACTTTTGTATTCCAGCGCTAAGGGTTTGTAAGTCGGTAATTACATAACGCTATTTAGGACGACTTGAGTATAGTGGCAACGCAATGGTAATCAAGAAGCGAATTTCGTTTCAAATCAAATTTGTTTGTGGTTGTTGCTATATAAAAATTGTTATATAAAAAATATAAACTACCGACATGGATGATGTAGTACGATAGTATACTAAAACTTGCCCGTCAGTGATGCGAACTTTTTGACTAATACGTTTATTTTTTGACCCAAAAGTGTGGTCATGTTTCTTATAATGATGTGTCGTACTATGTACATCAAGTGTTTTCCAAGATAGAACAGATAAAATGTGTGGGTTCACTTCGTCACATCAAGTGAAGGAACAGTGAACCTGTAGTTCACTATCTGTTCCTTCAGTATAGTATACACACACACATCCGCGCCCACTTGCTCAGATAGTCTTTGAATTACTTGTCGTGGCCAAAATCGATTAGGAGAACAAAGACCATGTTTCGCCTGTCTTAACAGAGTATATCGAATCAAAAGCAAAATAAATACTAGACTTAAATAAGACGCAGATTTATAAAAAGAAAAAAAACTTTAGTGTTTCAAATTTAATTTTTTTTTGGTTTTGAGTACTTCATGGTGCCACTACAGAGGCCCTTGATTGATCGGAATGATTCAGCAAATGTCCGACATAGTGAAAAATCAATTATATCGTGACCGGTTCGTAAAGATAATTATCTAGAGAGTTTCTAGATCGGACGATTTTTGTACATTTAAATGGATTAAGTTATTTACAATTCACTAGTGACCCGCCCGGCTTCGCAAAGGTGCAATGCTGATACTAAATAAACTACGAATGTCTTACAGGGTTCACAGTTTTTCAGTCATTAGACAATACAAACCGCAATGTCCCTGCATTTTAAATCTGTAATATCTTCGAAAATGTACATTTAAATTACATGCTATATATATTTAAGGTACTTAATTGGATAAGGATTAATGCTGTATTGTTTAAAATCATAAAAAAATAAAGGATAAAATATGGTTATTGTGGGTTATCCCTAAGAGATAGACATATACTATAGCGGACTTTTTTGAAGATCTTTTTAAGGTGTACAGTACTTTGATCTATCTCGTAGGGTTCATCAGTGTATTCCGGTGTACCGGGGCGCACTCGGCGTCTTGGGCAACGGCGAGTCCCACATAACCCCCCAATTCCAAGTGGGGGAAACGAGTAACGCGTGTGTCCAGCGAAAAAAAAAAAGGTTCAGCCAGCGTTTGCAATGTAAGCGCAAAAAATGTGTTTATATAACACATCACTTTAGTAACCTCTAAAATTATCAGTGTTTCTCTTCTATATTGTGCATGTGTCATATATATATATAAACATTCCTCTTGAATTAATCTATCTATTAAAACAAACCTCATCTAAATCTGTTGTGTAATTTTAAAGATCTAATCGTACACAGGGACAGACAGCGGTAAGCGACTTTGTTTTATACTATGTAATGATTGAATACTTGTTATTTATTATTTTTAATTATTTTATTCTAAATATAAATTTATAAAAAAATACATTTTCCACAGATATTATAATGTTCCAGCATTCCACTGACAATAAATATTCTACTAGGACTAGACCATCTCAGCTCATAGAGAATTTTCATTCCTGTTTGTACTTTATTAAAAAAGTAAAATTTATGTCACAGAAAGGTCTTACGAAGGTCAGCGAGAAAGAAATAAAAAAAAACGTCAAAGCGTTGAGAAGCTTACTTAATCACCTCATATTTTCCACTTAATGAGACCTTGGAATATGAGTATACACAGAAAATTAGATATTAGAAGTGACATAATTAACAATGTTTTTCAAAGTTAAATAGTAACAGCCTGCTAAAGTACCGCTGAGATTTCCTGGACTAAGATTTCCTCAACTTTTGAGGAGGTTTGGAGCTTAACACGCTACTCCAGTAGGTTGGTAGAGGCAGATTAATTATATATTTAGGAAACTCATTTCTACTATATAAAAAAAGTCTTTATAAGGCGGCGTATGCCCGTACTAAGGGGCATTCTACTCATTGGCTTGGTACAGAACGGTAGCTAAAAGTAGCTTTGTTTGTATACTCGATTGGTGTTTTATTTTGGTATAAAGGTTATGTAATTTAATAGGTACATGAATTTGTATTTTTGTTTAATTACAAAATTAAAATTAATTACAAATTCATGTATCAAAGTGTAAGATATATATATATTTTTTAATAATTTCTTCTTCAAACGAATATATTCGAAATATATTTTTAAATCACAATTTCAAAGATAGATAGAAAGACAGACAAAATAATCAAACGTATAAGTAACTTGTATATGATTAATATTTTCATAGAAAGCTGCGTTGCAACACCTCGATATAAGTTTTTTGTAAAAAAAAACCGATACGACTTGAACACAACTTATTGTATATTAATGTTACTAAGCAATAAACTTTTACTGAGTGCTACCAACTGTAATGTTTCAACACGATCGGATGAGCGATGCGTGAACACAAAGGATAAGAAAAAATCGTCCAGTATTATATAGTTTCGCGTCTCTACTACTTTATCTGTGGAATTATGTGAATTGAAATTGTATTTCCTGTATGAAAGGTAACAAGTATTAACTTCAGGCTTTTTTATCACCTGTATATTGCAGTGTGGGGTATATCTTATTTGTTTATGTTATTGAATGACTTCAAAGTAAAATGGTTAATCAATATTGGAGCAAACAAATGTTGGGGCATAGTAACTATTGCGTGTCTTGCCGGTTCTTCGTGGTAGAATCTACATAGCGAACCAGTGGCTTTGGGAATCCAATGGCAAAAGTGCAAAAGTGTTTGTAAAAGCCTACTTGAATAAAGTAAATTTTGATTTTGATTTTTGATAGACTAATTTTGATGATCCATTTTTTGAGTAATATTTAATACTTCAAGGATTTGTAATTTTATTTTAAAATATTTTTTTATTCTGATAAAAACAATACCTTATTTGTTAATAATATATACAGAACAATAAATTATAATCTCTATCACCTTAATTCTATATTATTTTCTTGAGCAGAGACAGCATACAGTTAAAGAGATTTCAAGAGTATTAAATGGCACCTGTCACCTTATACATATCCGTACCTGCGACTTTAACGTAGTCTACCTTTAATAATTATTGTACATCTTTTATTGTACTATGTTCTAAGAACTGATATACTCAGAGGGTAAAATATATTCGAGATGAGTATAGTGATTGATGATGATTGAGCCGAGATGGCCCAGTGTTTAGAACGCGCATTACCTTACTCATATATGGGCGGAAACAGTTGAGAGCAAGGGGGAGGCATTAGCAGCCAGTCTGGACATAGCGAAGGCCTTCGATCGCGTGTGGCACAAAGCGCTTCTTTCGAAGCTTCCTTCCTATGGGCTTCCCGAGAAATTATGCAATTGGATTACCAGCTTTTTGGCAGATCGGAGCATCAAGGTCGTTGTCGACGGTGCATGCTCCGACTTAAAATTCGTCAATGCTGGTGTTCCACAAGGCTGCCTTCTATCACCCACTCTGTTTCTTCTGCATATCAATGACTTGTTGCAAATCAGTAACATTCACTGCTATGCAGACGACAATACCGTAGACACCTCATACACCGGCCGTGCTAATATTTCTCGGGAAAACGTCGAAGAAAACCGGAACAAACAGAGTGAAATCGAGTCTTCGTTAAAAAAGTTTCGATCTGGGGCTGGCTAAACCTAGTCCACTTCAACCCCAAAAAGACGCAAGTTTGCGTGTTAACTGTTAAAAAACACCATTTGTCGTATCTCCACGATTCGAGAACATTCCGCTAGCCGCCACAGCTAGTATCGGAATACTTGGCGTTGATATTTCGAGCCTCGTTCAGTTCCGCGGTCAATTGGAAGGCAAAGCCAAATTGACATCAAAAAAGCTCGGTGTGCTCAGCAAGGCAAGACAGTATTTCACATCGGCCCATCGCCTAAGACTATACAAAGCGCAAATTCGGCCTCACACGGAGTACTGCTCTCACCTCTGGGCGGGTGCTCCCCAGTACCAGCTCCTTCCATTTGACCGTATTCAACGTAGAGCAGCTCGAATTGTCGACGATGAAGCCCTTTCTGATCTGCTCGATCATTTGGCTCTGCGTAGAGATGTTGAATCACTCTGCATCTTCTACCGAATCTTCCAGGGGAATGTACCGAGGAATTGTTTGGATTAATCCCGGCAGCTGAATTTCACCTTTGGACATCTCGTCAAAATTCTAAATTTCACCCGCACCACCTAGATGTCCGAAAATCCACAACAGCGCGATTTTTAAGACATTTTCTGCCTCGCACAACCACTCTGTGGAACCAGCTTTCGCCGGCGGTTTTTCCGAACCGATACGACTTGGGAACCTTCAAAAAAAGAGCGTACTCTTTCCTAAAAGGCCGGCAACGCACCTGCAACCCCCCTGGTGTTGCAGATGTCCATGGGCGGTGGTAAACACTTTCCATCAGGTGAGCCTCCTGCTCGTGGTTGCCACCTATAACATAAAAAAAAAATATAGAGATTGCTGATTCAAATCCGGCCATTCCTTGATTTTATAGTTCACATGGTCAAGAAAATTGGTTACCGATGATATTTTGCCTTAGGTTTGGTCGTCAATTCGCAGTGAAGCAGTATTTTGCGGTAAGTTATTACTAACACATTACCACGCCGCATTCGGTGCTCGGTACTGTAAAAAATGCCGCCTCATCATCGAATTTTTGCATCAAGTGGAAATCCAGCAGCACATCCAATACGAGACCACGAGTAATTGTTTAGCATCAAAATATTTTTTGGTGGTTATGTAGTACTGGAAAAGACCAGTTTCATGAAAATTTGTTTAAAATCTTATGTTTTTTTTTTCATTTCATATTCATGGTATTCATGATTACTTCGATATAATAGTGCATGAGACTAGAAGTTCGTAAAAATATTTGTTCTGATGCCGCCTTTAAATAAAGTTAGCTAGCTAGCTTATAAAGTTGCTGTTGTCGTGGATTCCAATCTTAGGTTGAACCAACTGGTCTGATTAAACATATACAATAATATACAAACATATATATATATAATATATATGTAATTTATGCGTTTATATATAATATAAACGCATAAATTACTGTTACAATTATTTGATACAAAAAGAAAAGCAAAAAATTACAACGAAACATAAATATTAAAGCTATGTACAAGATTTAGTACACATCTTTACAATATAAATATTATCTAAAGCGTTAACTCTTTACAAAGGAATTGTCATTTTATGCAAGCGAATTTTCAGTTAAAAATAAATGGAGCTAGTGGTTGTGTTTGTGTGTAATGCTAATGCACACTCAAGTGCACTCTAAACTTACCTGTGCTGATACTTTTTTTATTATAATTTTTTGGGATACAGGAGGACGTTATTTATATTTTCTTATGCAATAATTCTATTTCATTATTTTTTATATTCAATAATCATATACATACTTTTTAAGGTATTCAGGATTCTTTTTTAAAAATAAAATACATAAAATATTTTTATTATAATTGGTTTCGATTCGTGACCATTTGCGGCACAGCTACTTCAATCAAAATAACTTGGCAATCGTTAAATAATACTGAAAATTAATTAATAACACTTAGGGAGCTTAAGCCGACAAAACAATGAACGGCCGAAAATTTTAATTATGAAACAAACGTCATTATAAGAATCGTGAAAGCCTCTCATAAAAGAGTTATCGCCTAATAAATTTCATGACACGCGATGTCTGTATTTTTGTAGTGTTACACACAGCTTCTTTGAATTTAGGGACTAAATATATTTATCTTAAAGAAAAAAGGAAGTAAAATTATCATTATGTGTCTTATTATAAGATAATAAGGTTTATTATGTCTTGAGTTTTTCGGGTCAATGATAACCGATTATGAGAAAGTTCCACGGGCCCTGTTTTGTAAAGAATGCTTTGTTACAACGATAAGTTTTCTGAGAATATACTTACAATTTGTAATAGATAGAATTTCAATTACTAGAGGTTATTGTTAGCTGTAATTTTGGAAATATTGTTAATTTACATCTTATGTATTATATATATTTTTTGTTATTTATATCTTTTGATGATATTTATATTGAAGAAAGGAATTTTATTACTTTCCAAGAACATAAGCATCATCATCATCATATCAGCCGTAAGACGTCCACTGCTGAACATAGGCCTCTCCCAATGACTTCCACCTTGACCGGTGAGTAGCGGCCTGCATCCAGCGACACCCCGCGGACTTGACCAGATCGTCCGTCCATCTCGCGGGCGGAATATTTCCAAGAACATTTGATTCAATTTGTTTTAGTATTTGATGGCAATTGACGTTTTGTTGTTTGTTTTGAAATTCGAATGATCTTACTATTTCGCAATTATAAACAACGATACGATAGACGATTTTCCACTAACGAATAGTTAGCGAGACAGAGTAATTTAGATGAAAATACCGCTGACAATATTTAATCCACTTTTGATAATGATAATTTTAGTGACGAAACAAATGGCGATGAAAATTGATGAATAATACATTTGTTTGTGTCTTGACGGACACAAAATCTAAATCAATATAATTTATTCAAGTAGGCTCATAAAATCAATTTTGAATCGTTAAGTTACAGTGTTAAATTAAATGTAAAATTGCAGGTTCGAAAAGTAGATTCTACCGAGAAGAATCGGCAAGAAACTATGTTACACTTTTCACGCAGGCAGGATAACCTTCAGAATAGTGCCTGTGCCCTTGCTGAACTGGGTTATTTGGAACGCATCTACAGTCTCTTCCGTGGTATGCTCGCAGTGAATTTCAGTCTGGAGGACAATCATTACAAAAATCAGTAAAACCTCGACTTTAAAAATTAAAAACATGACAATTGGCATAACTGACATGCGACATTGCCTTTAATAATAATAATATTTAAAGGATACGCGCATCAGAATAGCGTATCATCATAAGTCGATTTCAACATTTTGTAAGTAAGATATTAATGGAGTCCTCGTAGGACTACGCACGACTGTTCTCTACGTTCGTGTGTCCTAATACTGCAATAGCTTCATTGTAATATAACATGATACAGCCAGTTTTTATTGCTTTGACAGATGCGGTTTGACTGAGTCAATATAAAATGTATATATACAAGAATAGACTAGACTTATTCGGTATTTTACTTGGATAAAGCTTAGTGCAAGTTAAGTGCCACTCATCAAATATTACACCAAAAAACAGCAACACTTAACATCGATGTGTTCCGGTTTGAAGAGTGAGTTAACGAGTGCAACTAAAGGTACTAGGAACATAACATCCTAGTTCCCAAGGTTTCTAGTGCATCAGTGATATGAGGACTGATTAGTATTTCTTAGAATAAATGTTTATGGGCATTAGTGTCATCATGGCTCATTTGCTAGTCTACAAATCTATAAGAGACAAAAATTGTATATTATTTATTGAGTTAATATAAATTAATACACATAGATTCCATTTTAACTTTTTTCAATGATCTGACGAGTCTGTTTTCAATTTAATTTTGTCTTTTTTAATTAAAATATTACATTTTACTTCGTTGATGTAGTAGATTTGTATGGCTGCAGATTCTAAGGTCCTAAGTTTATTTATTTATGATTTATTGCACCAATACTTAATACAAAATTATACCTAAGGATTAACATTAAACGTTGCATGAATGCAACAGGCGGCCTTATCGCTAAAACAGCGATCTCTTCCAGGCAACCTTTGGGCAGAGGACTGGTTGTAAAACTAACTTGGGAAGGGGTACAATAATTTTAATAAATTATATATTAAACTGTATATAAAATATAATACACATATAACTATAAATATAAATAAATACACACATATAGTATATAATATAATACAAACATTTAATAAACTAAATTAAATAAATAGACAAAGGAACAAGTTCAAATAAGACACTAAAGATATACGGAATCTTCGACTTCTAATGCACCCTATTCATATTTATATTACAAGCGGATACCATATAATTGCGTAACATAAAAAATAAAATAACCCTAAAGCTTCAATTGTTATATTGCTAGTAATTAAAACATACAAAAATACTAAAACAATAAATACTATGTATATATTCCAAAAGCCGGACAATATGTGGATGTATATATAAAACAAAAAAAATATCCTGTTGTTATTATATTTTATTATTTTATACGTGGAAAACTTCCACCCTTTTCAAACATATATATACGATCATAAAATTGATGTGGTTTTTATATTTTTTTTTTTTCTGTAAAAATAAGGCATTAAATAACGTATTATACGTCGTAATATATACAATGAGCCGCATATTCATAAGAAATTCCGTTTTCAAGAGGTCTGTTGATTCGGTTTCCGTTATCAGATATTTCCTCCAATGAAACAATTACTAGATTAAAACCACAATTAGTTTTGTCTAGTAGTATCTTTAATTAAGGTTCTAACGAATGATTATGGCTATCTTTTGGACTCAGGACGAAGTATTTATTAGACTGCGTTACACAATTTTGGTACCCTCTTAACTGTCACCTGGAATGAATAGTCATATATTAAATATTTCAAACATATGTGGTATCCATCACGTTTAGTTTTCGAGGTACATCACAGTTATTGTGTCAAAACAAAATAAATAATGTATAAAATCCAAGAACATGTTGACAAGAGCCAGACAACGAGCGCACAACAATCCATCTCCGGACCCACCGCTCAGCTCCGCCTCGCAGGGACAGGACCCCGCACAAGGAAGTAGTCTGGTGTCTGCAATTGCGTCGAGCTCGAGCGACGAGTACTTCTCGAGGTTGTCGACATGTGGGATGTGGATACAGCAGTTATTGTGCCGATAGTCGTTTCAGCGAATGGCCTAATGGCCAAGAGCCTCGACCAACGCCTTAAGAGGCTCTCGTTAGGCAGCTGGGTCAAGAGCCTGATGCAGAAGGCAGTACTCCTCGGCATGGTGCGTATTGTGAGGAAGTTCCTCTCTCTCGGGCCCTTACCACCGGTGGCTTGGACCCTGTTCCCGCCACTGGTTGGCCTCTGTATTTTATATTTTTAAATATATTTTATATATTTTGTATTTTATATTTAAAAATGTGTTGTGTTTGTGTGTGATAATAAATAAAGATTATAATAAAAAAATAGCTTTATTTATTCCACAAAAATAAATTGTAACCAACAAGTTTAGTAAATTGACCCATTTTAATTTGTGGACCCCCGGGTCAGGGTAAAAGCCTCCTCCAAAGAATTCCATTTATTTCTGTTTTTGGCAGAGGACATCCAGTCCCTTCCTACGTAGGCCACAATCTCGTCCTGCCACCGAGCGTACGGGCGACCTCTCTTTCTAGCGCCAAACGGTCCTTTTCATCTCGTGATGTAGATAGTCAATGACTGTCGTCCTATCTCGCCACATGACCAGCCCATTTCCATTTCAGACTTTGAGAGAATAATAATAAATATATTTATTAAATGAACTCAGAATTTAAACCTCGAACCTCGGATCGACATCCTCGTAAGCCAACCACTAAATCAACAAGGGAGTTATATGGCAAGCATTCGAGTTGTTGATACGCTTCAAACGAGCGATATAAAATTTTATGGTGTATACGACTGGCTCACATTATTTGATATACTTA
The DNA here is from genome assembly GCF_037043105.1 of Vanessa tameamea. Lineage (NCBI taxonomy): Eukaryota > Metazoa > Arthropoda > Insecta > Lepidoptera > Nymphalidae > Vanessa > Vanessa tameamea. The sequence goes on along the minus strand of NC_087315.1, from coordinate 1,215,919 downwards.
ATAATGTTACGATTACTCGAAATATATTATGTAATATAAAATAATGCTATACATATTTTCCTTTCTGGCAAGTATTATGGTAATGAACAGTTCCGCTAACAAACTCTATCCTGTGTTACTGTAAAATCGGTTTTTTTTTAATAAGCAAACTTATGCTACAATCATGAGTTATATAAAACTAACTACCCGTTCGGGCTTCACATGGGTGTGAAAAGGTTTTATATATAACTTAAAGACTGAAGAAGAAATAAAAAAAAATAAAGGTATTTTTTCCATTTACGAACGTTGACATTCATAATATACATGTATTCCTCTTGAATCACATTGCTTATTGATGAAAATTGGATTACATCCATTGCGTAATTTAAAAGATCTAAATGTTCGACGGGAAGTGTCTTTTATACTATGTAAGAGATGTCTTAAAAATATTTTGTTAGTTAATTTTGATCGGGGGACATTAAGAAGGAATATTTTAATATGAAACGTCTATACAATAAAATATCGTTCTAAATTTAAACAGCGCATTGAATATACTAAAATACATACATATAATTATTAGAAATTATTTACCTTTTATGATTTTTTATAAAAATTCGATTTTCAACCACATTTTTTTTATTAAATATAATTTATATATTATTTATGAGCGAACTATCATTGACAGACTCACCAAGAGATCTTCTATAAACTATGTTAGTAGGCTTGAAATTTAGTATAGCCATTCCTTTCGCGACATAGACACTTATTAAATAATGTTTTTTGTAAATTTCAACGTTAAAGGGACCCAAACAAAAACGACTTTTATGAAATGTACTTAATAGGGACGGTCATCTCATTTTACTTATTGAAACCGATAGAAATGTATTTTTTTATTTGCCTAAGAGTAAAATTAATCAAACTTTCCAAACAAAATCTGACACTATTTGTATGAAAACAAACTTTAAAAAATAAAATAGAATAATACTATTAATTAAATATTTACGAAACCTAATCAGGTTCAGGTGAATCTTTACTAATCATCTTCACTAATATTGTAAACGCGAAAGTTTGTATGTATGGATGTTTGTTACTCTTCCTCGCAAACGCTACAGAATACATTTTAATGAAACTTTACAATAATATAGTTTATACATCAGAATAACGCATAGTGTGAAATCCTGACAACCGACATCTAAAACGCGAGCGAAGCCGCGGAAGAAAACTATAGAATAAAGTTGTAAAGTCTTCTTAAATATATATTTTAATTGTTAATTCTGGCATGATAGAAACTCATACTAGATAATAATCTCCATAAATAATAAGTTGAATTTGCTCCAACAAGTAAAACTAACCGTCACCTTTCAACCTTCTTACATCGGAGTTCAATTATAGCCCGAGCTATGAGATAACCCCCTGGCTTCTGGGCTAATTTAACTTACTTTCCTTCGACTTTAACTTCCTCTGGTCGCATATTTTTTATTCTATTCAATTATGACAATTTAAACTTAATTTAATTGGAAAAAGTTAAGAACTCCAACCTCGCGAAATGCGACGAAGATGTCCTGTTGAGTTTTATTATTTTAGTTTTTGATTTTGAATCGAGATTATTTAACGACTAGCTTCGCTCAGATTAATCTTAAAAAAATTGTGTTTTTATAATATAATGAAATACAAGTTTATTTCTTAAGAAAAAAATATTGTTTTTAAAGTTGTTCAAGATTTGAAATTTTGGAAGGATAATATTTGAAATACTAGTAGTACTATCCGTACGGTGAGACTTTTATCATTTTCATCATCAATGTTAAAATAAAGTTATATATTATATATCTATCAAACGTGAAATGTAAATATAGTATCTACGTAGCTTAACATCATAGCTAACAAGCTGTAAAGTTCATCGGCAATGTACGGAATGGTTGGTATTTATTATAGCGCTAACGACTCCAGGAGGTGGTGATCACTTACCATCAAGCCCATTGGCTAGTCCACCTACGTGAAGTACAAAAATATATATAAATATAATTAAATTGAAGTCTAAATAGTTAGAGTTGAATGTATCCCGAGTATGTAATTACTCATAATATTTTATTACAATTAATCTTATAACATTTAAGGATTACAAAATAAAATTAATAATATCAGTACCTTCGTTAGCGTTAAAATTTATGGGCAATTAAGTTTTTAATTTACTTTTACAGCTAACTTGTTATAAATCGCAGTTGTTAAGCTGTCTTGACATTAATTCCCAGCGCTAAAGTACACGCTTCTACTCGTATTTAACTAACGAAACCTTTCAGCACTGCCTTCACTTCGTGTGATTATTAAATATGAAATATTATCATTTTTTCCCCTAAAAACGAAGGAATTATACCTGAATCATGTGTTTAATTTTTAAGTACTTCGGTCGAATTGCTTGTAATGTTGCAGATCTCATGATTCTATAAAGTTTTTGGCTCGTTTACGTGACGCCAAACGGCATCATGCTCATTTTCATGTTGAAATTAAAATTAAAATGTTCTTTATTTAAAAAGACTCACTCTCTTTTCCACTATTTTAATAACAAAGTATGTCAGTGTAAATACAGTTAAATGTTTAAATATATTCCCAAAAAAAAAAAAACTAGGTCCACACTTTTTTATTTTTAACTAAAAGTACCCGCGACTTCGTGAGCGTTGTTTGAATTTAAGTTATTTGGATATTGTAGCGTGATTTAATTTTTATTCTATACATAATTCTAAAATAAAAGAAGACTAAGTTACTCCTTATTACATCTGCTAGCTTCCAGTGGAAGTCCAGTCGAAATCGGTTCAGCCGTTCCAGAGATTAGCCGGAACAAACAGACAAAAATTGTAAAAAATGTTATTTTGGTATATGTACCGTGTATACATACATAGGAATTTACTAAAAATGGGTTATTTTAATATTACAAACAGACACTTCAATTTTATTATATGTATAGATATAATTCTGTATTGAGTAATATGTCTTTTTTATCGATAGCTTATTTATACGACCCTTAATTTTTTTAATAGGCTCAATTAAAAAAGCTTTGGAATCTTATTATAGAGACAAATAACGTTCCCCACGAAGGCTGTATTAACTTTGCGAAATCGTAAATGAGGTGTTATTAGGCTTCCTTTCCTCCTCGCGTCTATACAATGATTGTCATGGTTTCTTTCAAAAGGATCTATGTTATTTATTTATTTATTTAGATTCTACTGCGACGAGCTAGCAAGAAACTCAGTAGTTACTCTACGCCTTCAATTCCAATTACAGAATAAAATTATAGCCAATTATAAAATAAAACCGTCGCTTTTTACACTTGCATGCGTATAGCGCGTATACTGTAGCCATCGTTGCTAAATATTATTATTATTATTACAACAAATATACATATATTTAACGTAGAAGACTCTATATTTTTATTCATTTTACGTCAAATGTAATTATATTTTTATTTATTAGTTTTCTCTGTAATTATATTTTCAGTAGAAATCAAAAAGATGTTTCATATCTGCTGGGCGTCGCGTCAAGTTAAGGAGATGACAGTGTTTACATTCCCGTGCCTCTGAAAGCACTTAACGCTGCTTGATCTCACTCGGAGTCGATTTGGATTGGATGGATTTCGGATGAGACGGCTCCCATCGAACTATGTGAATGAGGGATTAGAGTGGATATGTTCGAGAATATATAACAATTTAATTGGAACGTAGTTTGTTTGGGGAAATGTAACGTTTTTTTTTTGTTTTTAATATTAAGAGCTGGAACAAATAATACATCGTTTTTTTGTCGATGATGATGTCGGAGACACTCGACTATTGATTATAAATTCTCGGAATATACCAGACATTCAGTATAATTTTCGGTTGCTTTAATTGTAATTTTTTCAACACAATTTTTTTTTACCTGGCCCTATGTTTGAGCTCAGGATATCGATGTCTCTAGCCTTATAAGCAAACGACTATACCTAGCGAGGCAGTCAAATCCTTTCCCTAATGATATGAAATTTACGTAACATATGTGATAATTATATTATATTCGACAATGTCGATATCGATATTAGAGTACCGTGGTGGAATAATCTCTAAACCTTATCCTCAAAACGGAATTAAGTAAATGAATGTCAGTTGATTTTAATATACATAAAAAACAAAGTCACTAGTTAGGTGTGAGAATAGTCCGATGTGTTTTATTTTATCAATTGTGAAACTAGATCGTATAGCCTTAGGGAACTATGAATCGATGAGGGTCTTGTTTTATTTAATTAACTCAGAAAACGAGACGAGCTGAAAATGTAGGTCACTTCGGTCGCTGACTTGTATTACTAAGCTACATTTTAAACTTATCAAGATTACACTTACCGACGTCGTTAATTATAGTTAGCTAATACCAACTTTGTGAATAGAATTTTTTACTTTAATTATTTAAAATATTAAATCGAACTGGACAAGACGACAGAGTAGGAAGTCCTCATTATATAGCACTAAAAATTATATTATTCCTCATTTTAGACGTTCTAGATCTCTAGCTCTTTAGACTTTTAAATAGGTATATACAGTTCACACACAATACGGTTTTTATATTGTCTTGGTAGAATAACTTAAAGTTGGTACATAAATGAAATGATAGACAAAGATATCCTACTAGAAAAATACGTGTTGGGTATATTGGGACACTTCATTCTTGGATCATATGAACATTGTTTTTTTTTTTATTTATGTAAATGGTCACCACGGTGCATTTAATACTAAACATTGTTTTTTTTTCCTGAATTTTGTAGTTCTGTTGGCCCTACTGGCCTTTACAGGCGTACCCGGACGTTGGGGCGAGTACTAGACTCAGCCTTAAAGTTTGAGCCCTTTTTGGCTCGGGGTTGACGTTCGTCATTAGGATGTCTCTTATGAGATCGCACCTCGGCTCAGAACGGCTGGTGGGGTGGGAACACTTCTAATCGGAGCATTGATTGAATCTAATTGACGTCACGTCCGCCTCCGCGACGTCATTAAACATTGGTGCAGCAAATATTCCTTACACCGCCAATGCGCCACCGAACTTGGAAAAAGACGTTTATGATACAATTTTTTTTTCTCCATTTTTATCACAGAAGGACATTGATATTGAAAAATAAATATAGGTATGAATCTATAAGAGGGGAAATTTTAAATAATATTGTTATTATAGGAAAAGATGTGACTGCAATGTAAAGTCAAATTCAATATGACGCAACTGATTCCTTTATATGGCTGTGTTGAGAATGAATCCTCAACGCTGGTTCTTACTGTAGAGCTGGAGAGAGGATAATGTAAGAAAAAAATCGAAACTCACCGCAGAACATGATCACGACATGTAAGAATGTGAGATGCGACTATAATGATCACAAAATTTATAGGATACACGTAACAAAATGGCATATTACGGTAAGTCAGTTAACTCAGATAACTCAGTCAACATTTCACGAATTGGATATGGAGTTGCTTCAAATAGTATCGCACTGTTGAATGGATCTTAATGAAATTTGGTAAGATGATTATACTTGAATAGGAGATATGATATTTTATTAGCCATTCAGTAACACTTTTGTGGGGATTTGGTTATAATAGGATTCCAGAAAGCATTCGAAATACCTCAAAAATAATTGTGAAGGAACGTTTTTGTGAATTTGGCTATCAATAAGTTTGTGTAAGTATTCGAATTTTGAATAAATAATTTTGAATTTGGAATTAGATTAAATCGCTTTAATACAAAATGAGACTAAAAACTACAAAAAACTAACAGAACTTATATCGTAATCCTTACATTCAACGTATTCAGATATAAAATAAAAGTCAAATTTTTTTCGCGACTAGACTTTAAATAGAGAAGGCATACAGCGTAACAATCAAATGTAAAAAATAGGTTTATAGGCGCGTCCTGTATAGAACTAACAATGCTAAACCGGCCTTGTTTCAACATGTCCACTCGTTCACAAACGAGGGATTCAAAAAAGTCGGCGAGGATACCGAGAGAGGTTTAACTTTTCGATCTTTTTCCGAACGTTGAATGAAGTATGATTTTAAGGGATTCCAATGAACAAAAATAATGTAGTATGTATTATTTGAACATGAAATAATAATAATATGCGCGCTTTTGACGCAAGACCGACTCGTATGCCGTTACGGCAAACGGCATGTGCTCGATAGACACATATAGACTTTTGTTTACAAAACGACGGAGTAGCGTCCGAATCCTCTAAAAAGGATACATTTAGTTTCGCTGAATTTGAAAATTTCTCGGATTTTTTTTCTAACTTATAAAAATTATATTTGGATTATTACAAACATTTTGAAAAAAGAGAGGGTCAATTAGTTGAACCGTTCCTAAGTGATGCGCTTACCAACAAACATAATTTGATTTTTATTTATTATATAGTTTGCAATTAATCCTAACCTCTGTCTATTCCACATTACTGTTTCTACACATTTGTATGAATTTCTCTTTATTGTATCAGCGTGGTCTCTGGTTGATCGTTTCTGAAATTGTCAGCTCTACAAAATTCTCGAAAATTAAAAAGTTACATAGCTGCGGAAGAAGAATTTAATCAACTTGTAACACGAAGCGTAAAACGAATGAGGAATTTATTAGGATAACGAATCTCAAATTACAAAAAGCGCTTAATTGAACTGAATTTGAAACACTCGACAAAGTTATGTCAATTCAATAAAACAATTAATTTAATTGTTGCGTAAACTGATTTAATAATAATAATCATTTATTGATTAAAAAACAGAGAAAAATATTTACAATATTTTGTAGTATTTTATTTTTCATTGTATTTATACATGTACATATTTTTTAACGTCATTACATTTGACGCGCAAATAAGTGAAGTATCATGATAATTCATAATAATAATCTTTCGTCTCGATGAATCTCCTCGCTGAACGCCTGTATTGGAGTTGAAAGTATTTAATTTGTTTCTATAGATTACTAAAAAGACAGACATAAGGATAAATTTCACGTAAATGAGACGCAATTTTATTTATAAATAAATAAATAAACATTGGACAACATCACATACATTACTCTGATCCCAATGTAAGTAGCTAAAACACTTGTGTTATGGAAATCAGAAGTAACGACGGTACCACAAACACCCAGACCCAAGACAACATAGAAAACTAATGAACTTTTTCTACATCGACTCGGCCGGGAATCGAACCCGGGACCTCGGAGTGGCGTACCCATGAAAACCGGTGTACACACTACTCGACCACGGAGGTCGTCTAATTATTTAGCAAGGTTGTTTATCTAAGGAGTCATGCCGTTCAATAGGTATGAAATCATTTCAGAAAGGACGATTACATAATTGTAAGTGGCAGAGATTGCATTTTATGTGTAATTATCAAATGAAACGTAGTTGGTGTATTAAAAATAGAAAAAAAACAGTTGCCACATTACTTAAATAAATTTATCGTAATTTGTTTTTTTTTTTGTTGTTTAATGAAATAAAATAAAGCTTATAATCGTGGTGAAACCGTGGAAGTAATTTGTTACGATTTAATCCCTATGTAGAAGATGAAAGCGTCTGATAATTAAATATAGACAATCCTCGAACAGTCTAATTTCAAACATCAAATAGTAAAATTTCGTTTGAAAGCAATCCGTGAACTTAAACGGCTTCTATAATCCTCAGGAAAATTAATTTAATAATTTACTCAACCATCAGGTAGAAAAATATTTTCGTCTATTCATTTTTGCTATATGAGTGAGGGAGACAGCACATCACCGAACTGAGGTTAATTCTACTAACAAGTTGTCACTTTAACGTAATCAAATTGAAACGTGTTTCTACTCTATTAACAAAAATCCTGTTGCGGTTCGGTCGAGGTTTGATCGGAATGTATCACAATCGATATAAATAAGTAGAATTGGCACTCAGTTACGTTTAAACTGAGGTTTATATTTGTAAGGAGCTGTTGCTAGTCAGTAGAATTGCCCCCTATTTTGTGCACAATAGTATCTCTTGTGTAGGCGACTTGTTAATGACCACCGTGGCCGAAAGATACTCTGTAATAAATATAATTATAATGGTACTAACAGTTTATCCACTTTGCTCTTTACTTCCTAAATAGATAAAATAAAAAAATAAAATTCTAAATTCAAACCCAAATAGAATCAAAAATGCCATGGAATTAGAGCCGAGAGTATTTATCAATATATTATTTTAAATTATTGTTTGTGAAGTCCAGAGCTCGTCAACTGTATTTGCATTGAATTGAATGTTTTTGTTATTATTCAATTAGTGTTAGTTTAAAGCTATATTGTTGTTTCGAGCGAAGAGTAAACAGTCATACAACGTGTGTGTTATTAAACATTTATAAAATAAAATATTATTTGTTTTGTTTTATAACAATAAAGTATATACATGTAATGATTGCTATTATGTAAGAATAAACTCGAATCTCACCGCAGAATATGACTGTGTAATGAGATTAAGTAATAAACTTAGGAATACACACGTCAAAATAGTGTAACACGCGCGAGTCGTTACTTTAATAATTCACGAATAAGATACGAAGTGAGTTACTAGTATTGCTGAGTATTGACGTTCTGTTTCAGTATATAATATTATACTTGTTAGCTAATGACTTAATAATATCAATGACTCACGTCATATTATTTATGAGTACACGAGGGCTTTCAAGGAACATTTTTTCGATTTCATGAACCGATCTCATACTTAAACTAGCGACCCACCCCGGCTTCGCACGGGTGCAATGCTGATACTAAATATACTACAGAATGTCTTACAATGTTCATAGTTTTTCAGTCATTAGACAATAGAAACCGCTATGTACCTGCTTTTTAAATCTGTAATATCTTCGACAATATTCATTTAAATTACATGCTGTAAAGGGCCATAATGATCTATATTAAATGTATAATGTATTTAAGGTACTTAATTGGGTGAGGATAAATGCTGTACTGTCTAAAATCGCTTCGAAAATAAGCCATTATTTCTCGTAAAAAGTAAAGATAAAAAATGGTCGTTGTGTGCTATCCATTAGAGATAGTCATATACCATCTCGGAATTTTTTGAAGACCTTTTTAGCGTGTACAATACTGTAGTACATTATTCTCGTATGATTCAGCCAGCGTTTGCAATGTAAGCGCAAAAAATGTGTTTATTTACGACATCACTTCAGAAAACTCAGTAAACTAAAATTATCAATGTTTCTCTGCTATTTTGTGCATGTACATATTATACATATAAACTTTCCACTTGAATCAATATATATATTTAAAAAAAACGCATCAAAATCCGTTGTGTAATTTTAAAAGAAATAAGCATACACAGGGACAGACAGCGGTAAGCGACTTTGTTTTATACTGTGTAATGATGTTTAAAGTAATGACTTCAAGTCCACAATACTTTGTATTTTGTATTGTTCGATAATTTTAGCTTTGCCTTTTATTAAAATAATATACTTTTGAAAAGAGCGTCATTGAAAAGTATGCCTTATAGTACATAAGGTTACAAGGGTAAAAAAAGCGTGTACTTAGTAGTAATTATCTCACGCACACTAAGACGTCTTGATAATTTAACGTGGAGATCCTTCGTAAGTAAACAGATCAATTGTATTTTATTTAATAAAAGTAATAAACCGGTTATAACATGTGCAGTCTTTGTATCACTTAAAGAGAAGCCGTGGAGATTTTTCAACAAGACCGATCCCTGTAACTAGCATGTGACAGAATATCAAGGTAAACGGACAAGTATCCTCGCTCATGATAAATTATAAAAATATATGTGACGTAAGATTTATTTAAATTAATCATTTAACTTAAATTCGGAATTTAAACGGGTAGTAATTTTAGATTTATAATTTTTTATTTATTTAGATTATATGTATACAATGAATCGAATCGAATGCAATAGAACCTACTCAGTCGCTCGTATCAATCCTACCGTGTATCTCAACACATTTAGGCAGATCTGTTTTGAGACCGACTTCAATATTTGCGCGTCTAAGTTACGGATAAGTAAATAGGACTAAGCTTGTTGTGGTATTTACAGTAAGTGAATGTTTATTCGAATGTACGATTCTGTATCGAGTTAGACTTAGTGTTACACGTCTATGTTTAATATGAAATGTGTCAGGGTTTGCTGCTTTATGAGTAATGTGATTGCTTTGAAAGTTATTTAGTGGACTGTTATTAATTTATACGTCGTTAAGTTTCTAGTTTTAATAAGCGCATGACTAAAATAAAGGATCAGTCTGAAAATAAATTGAAGTACGATGGTTTGGCCAAATCCGGCTCGAAGGACCAACTTTTCCAAGCATGGATTATAGATTAGTATGGTTAAAGCTGCTACCCTGATATCTTATCGTCACGCATGCGTGTGCACGTCAATGAAAAATTAATATCTCATATAATTTTAATTTGAAGACTCTGTTCTTAAAACGTAACTCATGCACACAACACTCAACACACTTGTGGTAGAATTATGTTTTACTTATACTTTCCACAGCAGAAATTCCCCACCACGAGGTGACTTATAAAAAAAACCCAAACGAAAATTGAAATTTGAACCCATAATCTCCATTTTGGTGACTCATCTATTATTGTATACATACCTAATATAAATTTCTGAATACATTAAAATTTTAAATTAGATGTTCTTTATTTTGAGGCTTCGCTAGAATAGGAACTGTTCACCGTGGAATGATAAGCACTAGCACGTCTCTCAAGCTTTTCGCGTGCCAAATGTCATGAGGGTAAAACATTAAAGCGAGAAAGTAGAACAAACTCACATATTACATAATAAGGCAAAAAGGTTATAGTATATTTCATGCTATGTTCATTTATTTTGAGCAACATCTAAACTAATCGAATCTAACCAGTAAGTTTTTACGTTCATTACTAAATAAAAAAGGTGCGAGTACAGTTCTACTTCTTCACTTAATTTAAATACACTTAATAATAAAACAATAATGATTGTTATGATAAATGTGATTTATTCTTTTTTCACCAATAAAATAACACTCACTCGCAAATTAGATTTGTAATTAAACATTTTGAAATGAGTTATGTTGTGAAGTCGTCTGTTTCGAACGGTTTGGCATTTAAAGGACGGCTTAGCGAGCAACTTCATCGTGTAGTTCTCTTGTCAATACGTGGAGTGTGGAAAGGGGAAGCAACGAAAAGATGACGCGATTCAGAAATAGATTTTCATACAATATCATCAAATAATCATAATTTATCAATAGGTATTTTTCACTAACAAAATGTTTAGGCTGTTATATATTTAGAACATAATATGTATGTTATTATTTCAACAATAATTAATCTTCCATGGAAATATAAAATGAGAACTAATAGTAATATTTTTTTTTTTATTAAAATTATCGACGAGATTTTGTAAACGAGTCCCTTTTTTTTCTTTATGTTATAGGGGGCAACCGAGCAGGAGGCTCACCTGATGGAAAGTGATTACCACCGCCCATGGACATGGCATATTTGAATGGCAACACCAGGGGGGTTGCAGGTGCGTTGCCGGCCTTTTAGGAAGGAGTACGCTCTTTTTTTGAAGGTTCCCAAGTCGTATCGGTTCGGAAAAACCGCCAGCGAAAGCTGGTTCCACAGAGTGGTTGTGCGAGGCAGAAAATGTCTTAAAAATCGCGCTGTTGTGGATTTTCGGACATCTAGGTGATGCGGGTGAAATTTAAAATTTTGACGAGATACCCGAAGGTGAAATTCAGCTGCCGGGATTAATCCAAACAATTCCTCGGAACATTCCCCATGGAAGATTCGGCAGAAGATGCAGAGTGATCCAACATCTACGCAGAGCCAAAGGACCGAGCAGATCAGAAAGGGCTTGATCGTCAATAATTTGAGCTGCTCTATGTTGGATACGGTCAAATGGAAGGAGCTGGTACTGGGGAGCACCCGCCCAGAGGTGAGAGCAGTACTCCATGTGAGGCCGAATTTGCGCCTTGTATAGTCTTAGACGATGGGCCGACGTTCAAGGTAATAGTAATTGTCAGACTCGTATAAAGCTCTAATTAATATTTAAGGCTGTATTAATTACATACAAACTTATGTATTTATATACCATTCAGCTTTTTGAAGTGCAGTTTGAAGTTCAGTGTATTTTAAAGTCGGAAGTTTTGAAACTGTTGCGAATTTATACGAACGCCGAGGCGTTATGGTTCTTTAACTTTAAGAAATTGTTCTCATATTATTTAATAAACAACTGAATCCGTAAAGTTACAAATGAGTGAAAAATTAGTTTGATTTAATATCATTAAAAATGTTTATAAATAGTTCGTAATAATAATCTTAAGATATAATTAAACAAACGACGAACTACGGTCCATACCTTTATCCGTCCGTTAATTCCAGTTGGAGTCCGGCGACGTATTTAATTCCGGGCTGTTACATTTGAGGACCCTTCTGAACCCTATCGAACGACGTGGTCTATCATTATCATTAATACTTACAAACACTGAAGATAAATGTCGGGTACCTTCGTCCTTTTATTGATTTAAAAATTACTCATTATTATCACAACGTACATTACATAAAACATTTTTACTCTATTCTAATATTATAAACGAGAAAATAACTCTGTATGTTACGTTTCATATTATTTGGTTTGAAGCAAGCTTGAACCCCATAGGATTTTTTTAACACCTGATGATTAACCCACAAACAGCGAGAAAAGCCTCCGGCGGCAATTAGTTCCAAAATAATATTAAAATGATTGGCTATCCAAAAATCTTATCTCCATACATCTCTTTATTAAAGTATCTCTCAGAATGGACGAGAGATAATAAAATGAAGATGAAAAGGACTCGAAGAAAGCTGTTATAAGAATTAAACGATAACGCTAACATTAATTTAGTTCAATTTAAAAGGAATTAACTTGTTGTTATCTGAGAAAACTTTGTGGTTTTAAGTCTCTTGCGACATTCAGTTAAAGACGCTGATTCCGATTAGATACTTTTGAATGATTATATTAAGACATCTCGGCAACTTGAGCGGTCGCTTAAATATTGTCGCAAACAAATCTCAATAGATGGATAGGAAGATAAGTGGGCTTAGTTGTTAATTACAGCAAACTTTTTCCAATTACGACCTTACTAACTTTACAATGTTACTACGACAAATAAAATGAAAAAAAAATAAAATAATTTGTAATATTTTGGTCTGATGGAAATTAAAATACAACTTACGTGTAAATATTAATTACTGTAGTTTATTAAAAAAAAAAGTACAGTCAAATTGAGAACCTCCTTAATTTTTGAAGTCGGTTAAAAATATTTTTTACACTAATGTATGAAAAGAAAATATGACCGTATTTCAATTATTAAATAAAACGTTAAATAAGTATTTAACTAACTTAATAATGTACCATGAAATTAATAATTATCAAGATTAAAAAAATAATTCATAATAATAATTTTATTATAATTTATTTATCAATTGAGTTTGCCTCAATATACATATCTTAATATAATGGTTAGCTGCGGGAATAAATTTAATAAAATAGACTTCATTTGAGAAATATATTTAATTATATAAAAATAAAAAGTTAACAGGAATCATACATCATAGCCTCTGTGCCTCAAATTCCACTACACAACGTCATTCGCATACTCCAAATTTAATCTAAAACAGGAACTAATAAAAAATTACTGATCAAACGAATAAGGATTATAAAACATTTCATATTTTTAAAATTATTTACATATTTTTATTCTCATTTTATAACTACATATATGCAATATTTTCGTGTCCTGCACGCTCAGGATCATCGACAATATTGGAACCGGAGTTCAAGGGTTCAAGCGATTTGACAGCTGGCTGCCATACAGGTGTCGGCGTAAACAGTTCTTTGCCCCTCTGCAAAATTAAAAGTAAAATTTAAATTCTAAATATGAATTATTCATTTTTTTATTCATACTAGAAGCTAATAGTCAACTGTGACCAAAGAATTTTTCGTTTATATTATATAAACGTTTTTAAATCCGTCAATATACGTATAATCTAAGATATTCAGTCTCTTGTGCTTGTAATTACACTGGGTCACTCATACAGATGAGTGAGTGGTGCACGATGCCTTACCAGAAATGACTAGTGATACCGATTGTCTTTGATCTGCTGCTAGTTGCTAACTCGCTTTTAAATCAAATCAAATGTATTTTATTCAAGACGTAAGCTTTACGATTAAGTATTTTTGAATCTACTCTACCAGGGTTGAAATATTGACCTTTCGGAAAGTATCCTCCAGCGAGAAAAATGGTACGAAACGCGCACAGTTGCTCTTTTAAATAACCAGATTTACAATAATGTTAATATTCACAATTATTTTTTAATCAGTCCTGTATTAGAACCCGAGCCTAAATCCAGGCGTCTTTAATTAAAAATATTATTTTAATGAATAATAAGATTTGTTGATTAATTTTGTCTTAATAATATTTCGAAATTTGTTAAATAAATTGGAAAGCAAATCGCAAGGTGGTCAATAAAAAGTTATTGTGATATATTAAGGCGCAATGGAATCTATTTTCCGTAATATATTAATATCGAAGAACGTTCTGATTGTATTTTAAGTAATTTCATTGTTTTGTCAATATAGGACTTTTTATAGTTAAGATTTATAATACGACTATTGAATATAATATAGATTTTTTTTGGTCATAATTTCACTAATATAATACTTATGTTTTGAAATATCATAAATAAATAAACATCAATTTAATTTATAATTTTAACTTTTTAAATCCTATGAAATTTTTATTATTTGAGTTTCTAACTTGTTATTAATCCACAATCGTGTAACTTAACATAACATGCTCAATACACTTTAAATAGTAAAAATGAAATACTTATATTTCGTTAAAATTGTGTCAAAGTAAAAAATATTTAAACCTTTGTGAGTCATGTATTATCTTGGCACAAGTCCGCGATAAAACTACGTGGCACTCACCCAGAAATAGATTCAAGTATTCTGAGATATCTTTAGACATTTAGGTTGTCTTAGCTTAACGCAATCCGTGCCATGAATAACGATTGAAAAAAAAAAGAGATTTTTTGTCCCTACAAATGTTTATTATCTGTGTTACTATTTAGGTTATCTAACTGCACACATTCATATTCAATTATTATTATTGTCACTTTAACTTGAAAGTAGAAGTTTATGCTAACCCATCTATCGATTCGCCCGGTGACGCTGTAGAGGCCATTATGGCCAACATACTCATTTCGGAAAAAAAATCATGTATCGTCAATTTATATACCACCCACGTCATATTAAACCGACAAGCAGCGTTACATAGTATTTCTTTTGCTTGCCGGCTTAAAGGTTAGTAAGCCAGCGTAAAAGTTAGTGGTGCATTCCAACGGCTATTGGAAATGGATGGATTATAATCGGTAACCCTATTGGCCACATACCTACTATAATAACTAAATAAAAAAAAATAAAATACATTTATGTTAATTAAGTCCTTCGAGCCGGATTTCTATTAAATTGATTATCATACTTACATATCCTTTATAAAGAGCCCAACATACTCCGACAGGGAATAAAATCAACGTAGAAAAACCAACAGCCCACCCGAGTAGATCAGCGAATAGCGGGAATAGGTAATCCTCATAAGATGGCGGGGACCAAGCGGAGAAAACGAACACTAAAATACCCTGTGAAGTAAAATTACAATGAATTACGTCACAGATACAGATTTTGCATAACAAAACAATAGATACATTTACTGGAACTCAATAAATGAATGTAATAAAATAATGTTTGTAAAAAAAAAATCGATCATTAGACATCACAATTTTGTCGACATTCTTGTAATTTATTAACAACATTAAAATTAATTTGTTATAAATTATTTATTTTTAATTTTTTTTTTGCAGTTCAAGCAACTTAAGTTCAAGTTTGTAAGAAATTAAATGAACATCAATAATATATAAATAACAAAAAGTTACGTTTAGCTCGTAAATAACTAAAGTAAAATCGACTCAAGTTCCTCCAACGATTCTGTCTCAGATTTGAGTATTTTCTTTTTATTTTTGCCTTTCATTAAGTGCAATGCATCAATATTTCATTTAAAAAGTAAATCACTTTTTAGAGCTCTAGTCGCTTCCCCCATATCACAACTTTATTTTGTATGCATTATGTCATATACGTATAAATATATAATAAAATTGCTGTATTTACCGTCGTATTTATTATAACTGTTTATCATTCTATGGAATTACAAAACAAATTAAAAACTGAACCAACAACACTCAATAAAGTATAACAACATACGTGATTGATGATTCTAGTTTCATTTATTATTTGATGTAATTCCCCGCGTAGCTTTGTGGCTTTACGTGTGAAGAGGGGAGGTTTTCGGTACCATATACCTATTCTTTTTTGTACTCTTGATAACGTAAATTTATCATGATAATCAATTGTATAGTTAATACGTAAAAGCATAACAAACTAAATTCCTTTCATATTTATAATTTTACTACTTTCCGTCCGTGACTTCGCCCGCGTATGAGGGGCGGGGGGTGCAGGTGTTAGGGATAAAAAGTCCCATATGTGCTAATCCAGACTAAAATTTATCTCTGTGCCAATTTTCATTCGGATAAGATCAACTGTTCTGGCGTGATTGAGTTACAAACATCCATCCAAAATTTCGTATTTATATTTAAAAAATATATTTTCAAAGCAGAATTTACAGCCTTAACATATAAAAAACATAAGAGATATTTTCCACTCGTTAATGCGCAAGCAGTTTTATAATAACCCTTACAAACTAATTAGCCTAAATGTAAAAACTAGTATCATATTCATTTTCACAACATTTTTGCATGGTTTTATTTAAACACGTTGCAATATAATCACTGTGATCTTTTAGCCAGAGTTGACGAACGATACAAATATTTTCCTATGCTTTTGTTTGTGAGAAAAAACGGATCAAAGACAGATTCTATTAGGGGAGACCAATAAATGTATGTATTATAATAAAACTATTGACTAGAAGAATCTGATAATGTTATTGGCCACGATGCCACGGTTTCAACGTCACGTTAGATTTACTTATTAGTACACTAGTACCCGCCCCGGCTTCGCACGGGTGCAATGCTGATACTAAATATGTTGCAGAATGTATCTATATACAACCTTCACAGCTTTTTCAGTCAGTTCAATGCCATATTGATCTATATTGAATGCACATTGTAATAAAGGTGCTTAATTGGATAAGGATTAATGCTGTATTGGCTTAAATTGCTTCGTAAATAAGCCATTGTTTCTCGTAAAATGTAAATGATAAAAAATGGTTATTGTAAATAATTTCTAAGAGTTAGAAAAATACCATTATGGGCTTTTTTGTAGAACTTTTTAAGTTTTACAATACTGTTGTACATTATTTTGATCTATCCCGTAGGGTTTAATCAGCGTTTGCAATGAAAAGAGCCAAGATGACCCAGTGGTTAGAACGCGTGCATCTTAACCGATGATTTCGGGTTCAAACCCAGGCAGGCACAACTGAATTTTCATGTGCTTAATTTGTGTTTAAAATTCATCTCGTGCTCGGCGGTGAAGGAAAACATCGTGAGGAAACCTGCATGTGTCTAATTTCAACGAAATTCTGCCACATGTGTATTCCACCAACCCGCATTGGAGCAGCGTGGTGGAATATGCTCCAAACCTTCTCCTCAAAGGGAGAGGAGGTCTTAGCCCAGCAATGGGAAATTTACAGGCTGCTAATGTATGTATGTATGTTGCAATGAAATCGCAAAAAATGTGTTTATGTACTAAAATTATCAGTGTTTCTCTACTATATTATGCTTGTTTATATATATAAAACTTCCTCTTGATTCATTCTATCTATTTAAAAAAAAAATACAAAATTCTTCGCGTAGTTTTAAAGATATAAGCATACATAGGGACAGACAGACAGCGGGAAGCGAATTTGTTTTATACAATCTGTAATTAATTTGGCTCATTTAGCAATCAAAACACAACTATAAATACTGTGTAATATGTGGAAGTATCAATTAACCAGATGAGCCTGTACAAAATCCTATCATTGCCTGTAAAACGTTTCCATTAAATTAAAAAAAATAAACTTACAAAACTCGCAACAGGTACGGTAAACGTCCAGGCAGCCTTCCAGTAAAATCTCAACACTTTATTGAGTTTCATATCCATAGAAGCCAAGTCTCGCATAGCGCGGTTAATACCGTAGCTCCAAGACACCGCTGTGGTCTGTAAGATTGTTAGTTAAGTTCAGTAAGCTTGTTCCTTGTGAGATAATATTGACTCTGTATATTGTTTAAGATACGGCTGAAGTGTTTCAAAAGATCGTTTCTTAAATTAAGTTTCTTTAAAGTATTAATTTTCTATTTTTATTATATTTTTACTTTTTATATCGTCATGTTAAAATCACAATCAAAATTCTTAATTCAAGTAGACTTTTACGACCACTTTGAATAATTCCATCGGTTCGAAATGTAGATTCTACCGAGAAGAACCGGTAAGAGACTCAATAGTTACTCTTTTTCAAGATTTAAAATACAAAGTTAAATGTTAGTTAAATACAAATATGTATATCATGCTTGAAAGTCAACTAGTATTAGCTCTACGATTTTTTATTATTTATTTTATCTTGTATCCAATAATATGATTTGAATTTATTAAACGGCAAATTTCAATCATCATCAATAAATCAATGAGGTTTTTTTTAACATTTGATTTTTTTTATTGTTGTAGTGACAAGGTATCGTTCAGTAGAGCCTTATTTTTATCTTTCTAATCAACGCATTTAATATTTTATTAGCAATGAATTACGGTCGAATTTCGAATAATGCCACTAGTTATTCCTAAAAATGAAAACAACGTTATTCTAGGGGATATTAATATCCGAAGACACGCTGTCACAGATATGATTACGAAACGGTATCATTTTAATTAGAAATATTGATAGACGCTCGGAATACAATCAGCTGTGGTACATCTAGAACAATACCATTTGATACGTCACTCTTGTTCACGTCCTGAGGAGTCTGATATGCCGGGCAGATAAGAATAAATTAATATTCATTGGATTCTGTCTAAAAAGATTGGGGAGCAACGTACGGAGAAAAATTCTTTACGAGTTGAACTCGAAAAGATTGTCTCGAAATTATTTAAGCGGGTCAGCTTCATAATTTAATCCGCAGGTTACCAGTTTTAAGGAATGTGATGCAATTTGTTCTTGGAAGTATATCTGGGATATTATTGTTAGTCTATATAGTCCAAGGTGTCGACTCAAAACCTTGTCATAAATATTTATGGATTGTTTTTGCCACTACATTTCTAATAGCAACCCGAAGCTGAGAAGTTTACATTGTCTTAATATGTATTGTATAAGTACTTTTTATTATACATATAAATATATATAAAAACAAACACATAAACATACATGAAAATCTAAATATACTCAATTCCAATACGCTCCTAAACACACTTCTAAATGGAAATTACATGACAAAATTTAAATTAAAGACACCAGTTTGGAATTAGTTTATATCCAGACGAACAAGGAAAGAGACAATACTTTACCTCAGCAATTCCAATAAGTAGAATAGCCCATGACGCGGTATTCCAATCCAGTAGCGTAAATAAATAAACGCCTCCACTGAAGCACATTGGCAGACCGAGGATGAAAAACGTGAAACACGTGGCAGCTGTTACCTGAAATATAACATATCTTATATTTAAGACTAAAATATTCCCAATGTATAGAGATTAATAATATATGACGACCTCCGTGGTCGAGTAGTGTGTACACCGGTTTTCATGGGTACGCCACTCCGAGGTCCCGGGTTCGATTCCTAGCCGAGTCGATGTAGAAAAGGTTCATTGGTTTTCTATGTTGTCTTGGGTCTGGGTGTATGTGGTATCGTCGTTACTTCTGATTTTCCGTAACACAAGTGCTTTAGCTACTTACATTGGGATCAGTAATGTATGTGATGTTGTCCAATATAGGTATATATAGGTATATTATATTTTTTAAATCTTGATGATGCAGAATTTAACTAAAATATCTGAGGTACCTCATTTATTAAAAAAAAGAACCAGTCCAGCCATGTGGCGTTTACTTAATGCGTGTTTATTGTTTTATTTTAAACAAATTTGTTACCTTTGTAAAGGCAATTATATGTAAGCTTTTTGTTGACATTCGAGTGTTGGCAGTTGAGTCGAATGAGGGCGGCGTCTCAGTAAAAAACGTATCTAATTTTTTAATGGCATAAAAAGTGTCAGTTAATTTAAATTGTAATTTAAATATTTATTTAAGACTTTGTTATAAACGTATTTTTTTATTAATTAGTGTTCATTTAGAGTGGAAAGGACAATTCCAGTTCACTTTTAAATAAGGAATTAAAGCATGAACATTGAAAAACCCTTGACCTTATATATATAATATGTATGGATGCTTGTTATTGTTTCAAGGAAAAAATACTTTTAACGAAACTTTACAATGATATAGCTTATATACAGAATAACACATAGGTCATAATTTATAATGATATTTTGTGAATAATAATTGACAACAGACCACTAAAACGGAAGCGAAAACTAATATATAATTATACATAAAACAGTGGACTTTATCAAGGTAAATTGGCTTTAGATCAACACAATATTTAATGTGAAGATTAAATCCATTAAATTTAAATAAGTATATTACATAAAAAAAAATCTTGAATTTACACTAAAGGCGGACTTAATACCTGAAGACATTTTATATCAGTTAACTGTTAGAATTGAATTAAATTTTTATAATTGAGAACATATTATTTTATAGTTCACTTCCCTAAGCATCAGCAGCTTGATTTTCCAACACAAGTTGCGAGTAAAAAGAGATTTTTCATAATAGTCACTATGATTTACGACACTATTTTTTCTTTTAATTTTCCTTCATCCCTTGGAGAAGGTATCTTAGTAATAATAATGGTTTTTATGAAAACAATGGATTACATGAATTAGATTTTGTATAAATATTAAGTATTTTTTTACAAGCATTTATTTAATTGCAATATTGCTTGCATATTTTTTTTGTTTGCTTTGGTTTAAATCTTGCTTCTCATCTATCGCCTTAATTTTTTTTTTTTTATGGCATTGATTGGCGGACGAGCATATGGGCCTCCTGATGGTAAGTGGTCACCACCGCCCATAGACAAAGGCGCTGTAAGAAATATTAACCATTCCTTACATCACCTATGCGCCACCAACATTGGGAACTAAGATGTTATGTCCCATGTGCCTGTGATTACACTGGCTCACTCACCCTTCTAACCGGAACACAACAATACAGAGTACTGTTATTTGGCGGTAGAATATCTGATGAGTGGGTGGTACCTACCCAGACGGGCTTGCACAAAGCCCTACCACCAAGTGAATATACAGATGACGAAACTTAATATGAATTTACAAAAGAGTTATAATTTCAATATACATGATCTTATATCAAATATTTCTTATATCAAAAATGACCAATTTCTATACAAAACTTAATCTCCCATTTCTAATTTTGTTTAATCTAAAATAAAAATTACTAAATTTCTTCTTCAATTTATATGACATACTTTAACTTCATATAAAATTGTACAATGTAACAAAATGATCGGTTTATATGTATACTTCAAACTTTATTTATCCTTATGTATTACAAGATCGCTAATTTTTAAAACGTCCATCACCAAATAACCGCTTAATAAACATTTTGACATAAAACCATTATGACTCACATGTTTCAGACGTTTTTAGCCAAACATTATCCTAATATAATATCATTCAATGTTTAACGTACGGCTAAATATGAATAATATCTAATATACACATCATCATCAATAATCAATTCCACAATGATTACAATTAGATTGGGAATCTCAGATAAGGCAAAGATTATGTATTTATTGTGGTCGGTACATAATAAATCACTGTTAGAGAATAAGATTGATCATTGAAAGGCGTCTTGGTATCGAAGTCTAGAAATTGTGATTTAAACATTAATTGACAAAATTATTAATTGGTCCTAACATAATATTTTTTCTTATTTTTATTTCATTTTATTATTAACTTTCTCTAGTCACAGGAGCCTTTCTCTAGTACAAAAAAAAAATTGATTCAGTAATGTTATTAAGCCGCGAGACCAAGATAATTCTATCTAATGGATTTGAAATCGATTCAATAAAAGCAATCTCATTATTTTTATCGATATCATTTTTAATTAACTGAATTCGGAACGACAACCTGACATATAAAACTACAATTGAGATTATTACGATAGAACATATTCGAATTTTGAATAAATATTCTTTCCAATTATTTGGAAACGGTGGAATATATCTTCGGAAGTTTTATTTCATGCGTCAGGTTTTTATCTAAAATCGGTAAGGATTTATGGGCGAAAAAGGATTTGAAGTTGATAAGGTCAGATGTTACTGTCAAAGAAAGATTTTCTCTTGCAAACTGCATAAATAACTCTTAAGCTAAAGCATTATATGAGCAAATAACTATATTGTTGTTTAAAGGAATTTGATTAAGATTCTTTTACGTCAAAGAAATAAAAAGAGGATTATAGCCGAGAAAAAAAAAAAAAAATTTATGAGCAAAAATAAGCAAGCCTGTTTTAAGTAGTAGGTTACAATAGTTCAGGGTTCAAGCTTGTATAACATTGAGCTATTAATATTTGATAAATCGCTACCTCCAAGTTGTATAACTTATAAACTAAAAAGGAATATTACTCAAATTTCTTGTAAACATTATTTTCTATAACAACAAAAATATTATATTATACATATATAGGTATAACACCACTAAACCTATTCCACGAGAGTTGCCTAGAAACTAGACGTATACTTGATTGTCAAATGCCGGAAAGTAATATGCGACATTAACTACAGCAACGGACACAAGCATCCGGCGCTCGTCACTTCGTGAAACACCAGTACCGTACCATTTTAATATTCCATAATATTATTTAAATCGGTTTCGGTTTATAAATAGATAGAATCTCAGATTGTTTTAAAAAACGCTAAGTTAATTTCTGGAAATATCAGAGATAGATATTTGTAAGTGATAAGACGTAATATAAGTTACATGCAATAAAATAATAATAACTAAAACCAAGGACTATGACGAGAAGCATAAGATAGACAAAAGACGATCTTATATCTTATATTTGCTGTAATGGCTTAATTTGTGTTTATCATACGCCTCGTGCTAGACAGTGAAAGAAAACATCGTAAGGAAACCTGCATTCATTGAATGATAGTCTGCCACGCGTATATTCACCAAACTATATTGAAACAGCGAAATGGAATAACATCCACGTCTTCTTAACATAAGAAGGGGAACACCAGTGGAAAATTAAAATCGATTACTAAGTTACTTACCATCCAATATCTCTTCCTGAGCTGAGGCCATTGATCAACAATAGCAGTGTTTATCGCTTCGATGCCAGCGAACTGGCTGCCAAGACCAAGAATGAAAAGCATGAAGAAGAAAAGAATTGACCAGAGTTGTGGTATCGGCATCTGGAGAATTGCTTCAGGGTACGCCACGAATGCCAAGCCCGGTCCTTGTTCAGCCACGTCTGAGAATAAAAAATACAATATAACTCTTTCTAACTCAAACTACTGAATGACCTACAATAAGAAGTCTAGGGATGGACTTTAAATATGTTGTATTTTTTGAATTCATGAATAATTAATTTGATTTCTTCGTTTATTTTTCTAATGTTTATATTTATATACATTTTATATACATTTTAATAGATATTATATTAAGAAGGACTCTTTATTCATTCTTATGTATACAAATTGCACAGTATAAATTTAGTTGACTAACATTGATAAATATGTACCACCCATATAAACAGTAGTACTACTTGCTACTAATAGTAGTAATTCTTGGCAAATAAATAAATAATTATTATTAAATCAATGTCAAAACATATGAACATGTATAAACATCGTCGCCAAGTAAAGTGTTTCTCAAGCGCTTTAAAAAAATTATATCGTCTAAATAGTTATAAATAATGACATAATGCTGCGTTTATAACAATTGTATTATAAGTGGTCACAAGAAAATATTTGTTTGCATAGATGCGTTACAAAGCATCCCATAAAAAAAAAACGTTTTACAACCTTGTATGTGACATAAGAAAACTTTTTGTAAAAAGCAATCGCTTTCTGATTTATTATAACGATATGTGAAAACTATATATAATCTGGAATTAGGATATTTTCACTTTAAAGCGTTTGAGGTACTTTGGATACTCCCGTAGGAAAGGTATAAACTACTTCTAATGGATCTTGACACCCATTTAAATAGCAATTCTTTTATCGGGGAAGTCGACAATACTGGTTTTAGTGTTCGCAAGCTGTTTTCATTCTTCAATATATATTTCTATAAGATTTATATTATATAAGATTTATATAATTTCCATTAAAATTTTTGAGATTAAAAATGATCAGTTCATAATATGTGAAAAAATCGGTAAAAGTTTTAGCCGGCATAGTCGACATACATATGTATATACATAGTCGGCATACATTACATATGTACATCATCTTACATAGTACGTTAATAACGTCGATATAATATATAAAAGGATGTTTTTTTAACACTTTGCCAATATAAAACCTGGCTTACGTGTCAGACCCGTATGGACTCAGGACCTCAAGATCTGCGATCCTATAAGCTAGCAATTAAACCGAGACATTACGACAAATAAACTATGGATGTACGAAATGTTAATTTTCATATACGTGTTGTTATGATGTTTTGTCAAGTGCTAAAAAAACAAAAGATTAAATGTAGTCTATATAACGTTTTATCACTGTTATTTTTTATCGCATTTTAATAACACTATGTAATCGAGATGCCACTACTAATAACACGATAATATTCATTAATTTATTTATATATATATATATATATATCGGCGCAACGGCATTATTTATTTATGTTGATGTGTTTTAAATAATTTCAATTATGTTTTAAAATGAAATTCTCAGAAACTGATTGCTATGTTTATTGTTATTTGTAAAATTATTTTCTTAATGTTAAAATTAGTTACGTTAAATTATGATTATTACGAATAAGTACGGAGCATGTAAACAGTAGGGTGATTGTAAAAAAAAAATCATAAGATTGCCCTAATCTCTTTCAGTTATAAATATGAGTGGTTGTTGTCAGAAAAGAGGGCTTCTGTGACGAGTAGCCGAACAGGTTAGAGCTCTCTATTGTCAGTTATATCTGAATAAAGTGATTAATTTGAAGAAATTGGTTTTATTTACTTTCATTATGGAAAGTTTTGATAGTAATGAAGAGCATGACGTCAGCAATGCAAAAAATCCTTCAGGTGTTAGCAGCTTTCACTCGTTTTCTAATGGAGACTATGAACTGATAAAAACATATAAAGTTACATCCGTGTGAGGCAAGACAGTTCACTCGTTTTTCATATATATTCATTGAATCAACAAATAAAAACTCTTTTATTAAAATATATAAAAACGATACTGGACGCCCGGCGGCTGTAACATCGATATTGACATTGAATCTGTTATCGAACGTACAAATAAATCTAAATAAATCATAGATTTTTATTTATCAAATAAATATGTATGTTTTAATATTATAAGAATATCTAGCCACGAATCATTATGGAACGCACGCATGCAATATGGAATAAGGAACAGAGAAGAAGCGATACATGACGTCATAAAAAGCGTTTTAATAATAATCTCAACATTTTGGCGATGATTCTTTTATAAATTAAATATCCTTAAAAATCTGCTACCGCGTTTCGTCCGGTATGTGAGAGTCTCGGAGGCCCGATCCCCCTCCCCCCCAAAACATAATGGTTGTGCAGAATATTGTTTCATTAGCCCAGGTGGGTACCATCAGCGACTGCGGTGGAGAATCCCTCTCTTGGCATCCATGCAAAGGACGTACACCACCTGAGCAGGGATGCCCAGGCTGTCCTCCGAATTCTGGGGGGGTGGCAATTTTGCGCTCGCTACTGTTCGGGGCTCTTTCTTATCGAGACCCAGATCTCCTCTCCTGCCGATACGACTTTTCTTTCTTACCCCGGGTACAATTCTTGATAATAATTGGAACATTGCTTTGTACCACGAGCTGGGGTGTGCGCCTCGGCAGCCTTGAAGGGCAGGACCTATCGATTATCTGGCTGCGTGTAGACTGCGACGACCATCAGCGAATCTACGCGTGCCTTTATAGGTCCCATAGCGGTAATGCCGAAACCGACCGGTTGAGCACGTTCAAATGGCTACAGATTCCGTGCTGCAGGAGATCCCATCCGCAGAGATCGTAATTCTTGGCGATTTTAATGCCCACCATGTCGAATGGTTTGGATCACGCACTACCGATCATGCGGGTAGATCTGTTCTCGACTTCGCTTTAACATATGATTTGACACAACTGGTCACCTCGCCAACGCGAATACCGGACGTGGAGGATCATATAACCTCCCTGTTGGATCTTCTGCTGACTTCCCATCCGGATGGCTACCAGGTTATCATCGATCCCCCTCTGGGCTCGTCGGACCACTGTCTCATCCAGAGTACAGTGCCGGTTGCGCGGTACTCACGACCTCGTTTCGTGGGCTGCCGCCGAGTGTGGCACTACAAGTCAGCAGATTGGGATGGGATGCGGTCTTTCTTTGCATCCTACCCATGGGGGCAGGTTTGTTTCTCGTCGGATGATACGAGCGTTGTTGCTGACTCTGTCGCCGATGTGGTACTTCAGGGTATGGAACTGTTCATTCCGTATTCTGCGGTCCCCATCGGTGGCAAGTCCCAGCCGTGGTTTGGTCGTTTCTGCAAAACGGCTTCACGCCGAAAATGGGAACGCTACCAAGACTGGGCTAACGCATCGGCGTCTCGTGATGTCAATATCAGCGCATTCAGAAAGGAATATAACTCTGCCTCTAGATCCTTCAAAAACGTGATTGCCAAGGCGAAGACGGACTACATTGGCACAATTGGCAAGAGACTGGTGCGTCTCCCTTCAGGAACACGTGCGTTCTGGTCTCTCGCTAAGGCTGTCTTAGGGAATTTCTATCAGCCTTCTTTTCCATCTTTGCACAGAGACGGTGAGTCTTTGGCCCATACCGCGAAGGAGAAAGCTGATCTTTTAAGTTCTCTCTTCGCGGCGAACTCGACTCTGGATGACCGAGGAAAGTCACCACCAACAATCCCGCGGTGTGATACCACGATGCCAGAGGTTAAATTCCGGCAAAGTACAGTTCGTAAAGCACTTCTTTCCTTGGATATTCATAAGTCGAGAGTACCCGATGGCATCCCTCCAATCGTGCTACGAACTTGTGCTCCCGAGTTGGCACCGGTCTTAACGCGTCTTTTCCGGCAATCCTATGCATTCGGCGTCGTCCCGAACTCCTGGAAGACTGCTTTGGTGCATCGGATCCCTAAAAAGGGCAACCGCTCAGACCCGTCCAATTATAGGCCTATAGCCATCACCTCCTTGTTCTCCAAGGTAATGGAGTCCATTATAAACTGCCAGCTCCTGCGGTACCTAGAGGAGTACCAGCTGATTAGCGACCGCCAGTACGGTTTCCGTCGGGGTCGCTCAGCCAGTGATCTTCTAGTATACCTTACTCATAAATGGGCGGAAGCAGTGGAATTAGCAGCCAGTCTGGACATAGCGAAGGCCTTCGATCGCGTGTGGCACAAAGCGCTTCATTCGAAGCTTCCTTCCTATGGAAATTATGCAATTGGATTACCAGCTTTTTGGCAGATCGGAGCATCAAAGTCGTTGTCGACGGTGCATGCTCCGACTTAAAATTCGTCAATGCTGGTGTTCCACAAAGCTGTGTTCTATCACCCACTCTGTTTCTTCTGTATATCAATGACTTGTTGCAGTAAAATTTACTGCTATGCAGACAATAGCACCGTAGACACTTCATACACCGGCCGTGCTAATATTTCTCGGGAAAACGTCGAAGAAAACCGGAACAAACTTGTGTCTGAAATCGAGTCTTCGTTAAACAAAGTTTCGATCTGAGGCCGGCTGAACCTAGTCCATTTCAACCCCAAAAAGACGCAAGTTTGCGCGTTAACTGCTAAAAAAACACCATTTGTCGTATCTCCACTATTTAAGAACATTCCATTAGCCGCCACAGCTAGTATCGGAATACTTGGCGTTGATATTTCGAGCCTCGTTGAGTTCCGCGGTCAATTGGAAGGCAAAGCCAAATTGGCATCAAAAAAGCTCGGTGTGCTCAGCAAGGCAAGACAGTATTTCACGTCGGCCCATCATCTAAGACTCTACAAGGCACAAATTCGGCCACACATGGAGTACTGCTCTTACCTCTGGGCGGGTGACAATTTCACCTTCGGACATCTCGTCAAAATTCAAAATATCACCCACACCACCTAGATGTCCGAAAATCCACAACAGCGCGATTTTTAAGACATTTTCTGCCTCGCACAACCACTCTGTGGAACCAGCTTTCGACGGCGGTTTTTCCGAACCGATACGACTTGGGAACCTTCAAGAAAAGAGCGTACTCTTTCCTGAAAGGCTGGCAACGCACCTGCAAGCCCCCCGGTGTTGCAGATGTCCATGGGCGGTGGTAGTTACTTTCCATCAGGTGAGCCTCCTGCTCGTTTGCCATCACTAACATAAAAAAAAAAAAAATACTAGCAAACGTTATCAAATTGAGTTGTCGCATCGATCTATTTACACCCTAATATTTGCTTAATCCATTATTGCACATTCAACATTCAAACGAATGAGCTCCGCATCAATCGATCACCTGTTATACAGAGCTACAGGAATACCTGTATAACGATTGAAAACTTTTCACAAAAGCCAATTTCCACTTTAAAAATATTTTTCTTATACATAGCAGTACGACACATTAATTTTAATCCATGATTGCGTGTTCAAATCACTCAAGAACCACTAAAATTCTATGTGCTTAATTTCTAGTTGATGGAATACATCCTGAGGGAACCTGCAGATTTGTCAAAACGCCTTAGAAGAGCGTGCCTTTGATGTTTAAGTTTTACGTATTTATTTTATGCTATGCAGTAACTAATTGACATTAAAAAACTGACTTTTTTGGAAGAATATCGTAAATTCAACAACCTCAAAATACAATAAAAGTCATGTTCCAGATAAATTAAAGTTAACCCACACGAGGGACCTTGTCTAATATAAAACGATTCTGACAATCACCGCTATAAGCGAATGTAACAATGTATTGAATTGGCACTTTCGTTCAGAAATTAAGTTGTTGTCTACAATTATTCGCGAACATTTATGATTTTCATTGTATTCGTTATTTATCTAATATTGGTTTGGTAATTCTTAGTGTCGATTTCTGTATGGGTAATATAACTGTATCCAATTGCTAGCTAGCATGGTTAAGGTCAAGGATTAATTATGGTTCAAAAATAAAAGTGTACTGAAGACATTGAAAAGAATCGTCGAATTATCTTCGAGAGTTGGCACCTAAGTTCGGGCGTAATTATTATTATTATTGTCTTTTATATTGCCGCATTATAAGAGGTTATTTTCTTGTAGATTATTATTATATTAAAAGTTTAACTCAGTTTTAAATACAAGACTAAAAAAGAGTCATCATAACGCATTTTAAAAACATAGAACGCCTTAAGCAAAACAAACGAATGTTTTGTTAGAAGAACGAAGAGTTAAAAAATTATGTTGGTTTTTCAGCTTACCGCAAACCGATACCAGTTCGAATTTGTGTGAAGTTGTTTACTGTATCCGTGGCATGCACGGACCTCGGATTAATCAACTCGACCAGATCAATACAACACGCGGGATGTCGGCTTGCAAGCTACCTCTGACAGAGACTTCGTTCATGCAACAAAATTGTACGTTGCATTCGCCTCGGTCGTTTTTGTTGAGATTTCGTTTGCATTTTCAATTTTTGTGTTATCGTAAGTTTACATAATACAGATTAGAAGAAATGCTTTTGAATTTAGTGCTATTGTAAGAATATTTAGATAAGAAATCTTATTTTTTGATAGCTAAACGGTTAGAATGATAGCAGTTTTATTTTAAATTATATACAATCATACTAATATTTTAAATATTAATATTTTGCATTTTTAAAGTGATTTAAAATATAGTTTTGGAATAGATGTAGGATATAATAGCAGGACGCAGGACAGGACGAATATAATAACTTTTTATTATATATATATGTATATGCTTATGAAGTTTATGTCGTTGGAAAGACAATTGACAGACTGGACACTTTCCAAGTGCACGCTTCTAACGGATAATATACAAAAACTTCGTAATAGTGATTTGTAAATCTCGGAACTGTCTGTATAAAATGTTGATATAGCATATTATGTATGTATTCTGAATCAGGTCACTGGCCCCATTTTTATATTCGAAATATGAAATAAACGATCAAAATAAATAACAAACATAATATGTTCTTCTTTTGAATTTGTAGTTGAAGTATTAGAGAAATTATCTTTTTTCACTTTTTAGTGTAATTACCGTTACTCGGTGGTAGGGCTTTGTCCAAGCTCGTCTGGGTAGGTACCACCCATCAAATATTCTACCGCCAAAAATCAGTACTCAGTATTGTTGTGTTCCGGTTTGAAGGGTGAGTGAGCCAGTGTAACTACAGCCTCAAAGGACATAACAT
This sequence comes from Vanessa tameamea, assembly GCF_037043105.1. Lineage (NCBI taxonomy): Eukaryota > Metazoa > Arthropoda > Insecta > Lepidoptera > Nymphalidae > Vanessa > Vanessa tameamea. Next base: position 1,185,221 of record NC_087315.1, on the reverse strand, counting down.
CTTAGTTCCCAAGGTTGGTGGCGCGTTGGTGATATAAGGAATGGTTAATATTTCTTATACCATTATCTATCGGCGGTGGTGACCACTTACCATCAGGTCCGTCCATTTGCTCGTCCGCTTACCAATATCATAAATAAAACTCTTGATGTCGGGTTAATCATTTATTGCTTGTTTTGCGTAATGAAAAAATATTTCAGCATAGAAAATGAAAATAATCTACGATCATAGAACAGTACCTTTGATCAATTCTCTTAAAAAGTTGGAGTAATATAGTCGACAATGTAAGCATGTGGTCCGAAATATAGACCGGTTATCATTTTGATTTCACCTCACGTCCTCATTAATGATACGCCGATAAAGTAAAATCATTGAAATTATTCTGCCATATACAATAATTGAAGCAATATTATTTAAATTATTTATAAAATATTTGCTCAGGATTATATAGTTTTTTTTTTTTTTTAATTGGTAGTAAGGCTCTGTGCAGGCACGTCTTTGTATCACCCAGTAGTATTTTTGGGTTCCGGTCTGATGAGTAAATCAGCCATCGTAACTATAGGCACACGGAGCATAACCTCTGGTATATGTTAAGGTTGTTCACGCATAGGTTATGTAAGAACTTCATCCTCATACCGATGCCAAAATATACTTGGTAATCGAAATTCGCATTTCATTATTGTGGTAAATAATAATGATTTCTCACTTTTTAACGAATTCACTACGTATGTATGTACATACTTAAGGCCTTTGTGTTAAGCATTTGAAACCACTTCTTTCTTTACTTTGTATATAATTATTCATTTAAAAAAAAAACCTTTCCTATTTCCAAGGCTACATGAACTCTCAAAATCCACTATGTGCAAGATTTCTTTAGCTTTGCGGCCCTGCATCTATTTATTTACCCTTAATTTTGTACAATATTTGTAAATTGTTTTAGTTCACAATATATTACTTTAATTGCATTCGTGTTTTTATTTGTAGTTAAAATTGCCGTACTGAAAATATTCTTCAAATAAACTCGACGGTGAAGAAAAACGAGAAGAATCAAAGACACAAAGCACGTAGCAGCAGATTGTCGGTCTGAACACCAGTGGAACCCAAACTCCCAATATTTGGTTCAAATTCATCTACTCTAATCATAAAACTAACCACCTACTTATTTGGTACCTAGTATACATTATATTGCAAGTCCTAAATAAATCCTGTGCATGTAATTAAATACCAAATCCGAAGATCCCAATAGTTAATTATAGAATAACTCAATCCATTCATTCTTTAAAAAGAAAAAAAACCGGTCTGATTCGTTACAGATTTGAATTGCGAACAGTATCGTTTTATTGGATTTACTTTCGCCCCTTTCTTTGTTTAACATACGGAGTATATTGGAATAAAACCACACATTCCTTTTGTGGGATATCGATAGAAGTTTCTTCTTATATTTGCTTTGTGGCCGTTGATCGGAAATATTTTCGATTCAGTTAAAAAAATATACGTAATATTAATAATAAACTTTATTAATTAAGCAGTAAAATCGCTTATACATTGAAGCCAGTTAATTAAAATTGTTGTAATGTGAATATCACATGTAGATTGATTGCATACGGTCAGTGATGTTGTTTGCAATGTTGAAATCTTCTAACGATATAACTCGGCATGTCTGCCCTATGTTTTGTAAGCGGTAACAACCAGTTTTAACTAGATCGAACTGACATTGTTATCGTACGTTGGGCAGTCAATTCAGTTGAGTTTTAGTTTTTAGTATGTTTTATTTGTTTAAAATAAAAGCTATATTTTTTAATTTACAGTTTAATATTAGTCACAAAATTGGGCCTCGTGGTAAGTGGTCATCTCGGCACACTTCAAATAATAATACTAATGAGAACCACTACAGTCTACATGAATCCACTTATAATATAAACGAATTAAGGAGTAAGGTTATCGTCTACGGTATTATCTAAGCTTAATTTTCAAGTTTGATATAAAATTGACGACATTTTATTCAAAACGTCAATATATCGGTGCGAACTAGTTGAAACCGGTTTATTCAGCATACAAATGCCGATACGCCGGTGGGCCGCCGTAACATGTACTATTTTTCTGCAGCGCAGTTAACTGAACGTACCGTAATAAAATCGCGCTATGGACAAGCAGCACAAAACCATAAAAAACTAAAGATAAAACCATTTGAATTTGGTAAGTTTGTATTAAAGTGAATATTTATAAAGCAAGCGTTCAATATGCTGATTAATATGTATGAAAAAGAGATGTTTTCAGATTTGGGAATGCTTGTGCTGGTGTTGGGATTCAGCCAACACACAGTCATAGAGGTGTCAACGTACTCGATTGATAGATAGCGCTTAACTTATAACTTAGAAAAAATCTCTTGCATAATCCACGGGCTATAATGGCGTGGCGGCTAACTTGCCACCAAAACATTAAAAAGAAACTAATCTGTTTAAAACCAACATTTTTTTACAATTGAATAACCATCCAAGTTTGAAATGAGTCAGCTTCCTTAAAGTCAGCTTCGTTATAAACGTACGTTCAGTTAAGAAAAAGAGTCTCATATTTATTAAAACTGTATTACAGAAATAAATAGTAATCTATATCTACTGAAAATCATAAGTATGATATCTTAAGTAAAATATTGTGACTTCCATACGAAGCTAAGTGTTTACTAAGTGATTTTTTTAACTTTTATTGCTCATAATTCATTTTTGTTTCCATTTAACCACTGATATGTTAATTATAAGGTAACAGAAGTTCATTTATTATTTAAGTAAATATCCTTTCTTTGACGTCTTTCTGATCAGATCATAACCACGGTTTGAAATCTTAAAGATTAAACAAGAAATTATATAGTCTGACCTAGATGAGACACAAGGAAGTCAGGTGCAGTCGCATAAAGCATATTAAACTGATGCATCAGGCTAAAAAATGGTTTTATCACTTACCATCAACGCTGACTCCCATCATCTGAGCTTGGAAACCGAGGACGGAAAATATGGCGAAACCCGCGTATATTGATGTCAGAAAGTTTGTACAGCTGACAAATACGGCGTCGAAATGACAGTTATTGTTGAACTTGTTATACGATGCCAAGGTGACCAGGGAGCCGCAAGCGACTCCGAAGGAATAGAAAATCTGTTGAAAAGAATGTATTTTTATTAAATTAATTGATATACTATATTGCTAGTCCAAGTCTGCCTAGATGCACAAAACATTACTGCCTAAATAATTACAGAAATAAGAGACAGTCATGACCTCGGTAGGTACCAGGTCCAAGGTAAAAAGGTGCATTCAAACGTTGTATGCAGTTTTGGTATTTAAAACAGAAGAAAAAATGTATACCCTAATGTTTTAAATAAAAAACGGACCCATAAAACAGTCGCATACGATATGTAACGGCTGATATGTCATCATGTTCGGATAACCTATAATAACATTGTATTTTTTTTGGGAAATGGGTTGGCATCAGACGGTCAACTCTAGAACCACGCATGGTCATTGGTCAAATCGAATAATTTTCGCTTCAAATCAAATCGCTTCCTGTTACATACTTGCCTCCCTTTTGTCTATCTATCACTACCAAAAATAACAGGAGTAAAGTGACGCATTACTAATTACTAATAACTGGGTGGACCGAAGTTTATAATATTGTTACCTATATAAGTATCAGCACAGCTGAGCTAAGGCCTGTTCTCCTTTGGAGAAGGATTATTCAAAATGGTAATTAATATATTTAAAATAAACATATTGTAAAGATTTTTAGTTCCAATTTTTTAGAATATTGGCAAATTTTAATTTATTTAATTTGTGATCGTAAACAGCTCCATCTATACAGCTCACGAAAATTTTTCATTTTATAAGGTTCTAAACGTAAAACGGAAAAAATGAAATCTAAGACTTCGTCATTGCAAACTTGTGTTACAAAAATCCAGCAAGAAACTGGTAATATTATTTGCTTCAAAGTTCTTAAAGTCGCTCAGTAGCTTAAGTGAAAAACTTCGCCGAAAAAACTTGAAGAAAATTTCGCTAATAAAAACAGCGTCAATTAATTTAAAACTTTGTATTAATCGCCGCACAATTTGTACAAATTTTCAACTTAATTAGTCTTAAGGTGTTTATTTATGTATAACGCGAATAAAAGTGGAAATTGTTTTCGATAAATCCCGTAGAAGGATTAATGTTTTGACTCGAGAGTTTCTTAAGTTTTAATGAGTGACTGAATAGCACTTTGGCGAAAGGAGATTAAAACTATGCTCCGTTTAATTGATACATCATTGTTTCTAAACATCGAACACATTTGCATTTTTTATAGGATCTTTTAACCAATTTTATTTAGGTCTAGGCAGCTGTCCTGAATGTGTACAGACAACATTAGGGACAACAATTATAAAAGTTTCTTTTAAAACAAAGTAAGACAAAAGATCTACTTTAAAAGCAAGTAATTTATTTTATAATAGAAAATGAGAAAATATTTATTCTTTAATTATTGATGAGTGTTTAATTACACGACATAGTTTTACAGTAACTTGAGTAATATTTAAAAAATAATAATAAATAGATGCGTTATTACAATGTCGCAATGCAGTATAATGGATAAATTAATTATACATTGTGATCAAATAAAAGCTGATACTCTTAAGTAATGTTTGATATGGTTCAAGTCTTTTGTTTTAATGTATACAGGACTGGTCACTAATGAATAACATCGCAAGAACATTAATATCTAAAATTCTACCCCTTATCCCCCGCTTTGAAGAAGCGTTGTGAAATGAGCTCGATAGTGTGTCTCAAAGGTGTTACCAGGCGGTTCGTTATTTTTAATTTATTTACTTTAATGATATATTTCTATTAACCTCTAAGAGATAAAACTATTTCGTTTTAGAATTGTTGATACACAACCTAATTTAATCTAAGTTAGAATTACTATATTTATTTTTGATACTATCTCAGGAACGGAGCATTTAAGGTTAGGGGTCAGACCGAGAAGAGCAAATAGAGTTGGAGAGTCGGTCTTTTTTAACTCATTTTAAAAAGAGAGAAGAAATTTACCCTATTCTATGAACGGAGAATATTTAGTAAAGTGGCTAGGCGTTTAACTTTGATGGTTAATTAACCAGTTGCCGGCGACATATACACACCTCCTTAGTTTATATGCGGTATTGCTATAATATAAAATTAAGGCTATTTCGCTTAACAACTTTAACAAAACAGTACTATTTTTTTTAAGCTATTAACAAGTCGTAACTAATTCAAGGTCAAATATAGTATTGCTCAAAACATAATTTTTAATCGCAACAAAATAAAATGTTTAAAATGTGTATATATTTACCTGGGAAGCTGCATCTCCCCAGACTCGAGCTTCCAATAGCGTACTCCAATTAGGGGATAGGTAGAACATTATACCTTCTGCAGCTCCTTCCAGCGTCACACCCCTGATTAATAAAGCTGTTAACATCACGTATGGGAATAGAGCCGTGAAATATACTACTTTTCCCGCTGACTGTACCCCCTAAAACAAATAAAGTCCAGATAAGATACAGTTTTGCTGTTAAAACATTTATTAACTAAATATTAATTCAACCAATTGTATAATCTTTCTTCTTAGGTAGATGTTTATTGAAAGCTTGAATAAATAGGCCCTTCACTGTGCAGTTACTTATCTCAACATGTAAACATCTACGTCTTGACTCAAGGCTCAATGGAAAGTGGTGTATCACTGGTAAAGTGGTACAGTGTACCACTTTTTATTGAGCTTTTTCTTTTAGGTTAAATATAATAAAAAATTCTTACCTTTATAACACATAGGAATGCCACAAACCAAGAAAAGAAAAGACATCCAACTATGTGCCACTGAATAGTTCCCCAATTCTCCCATGTGGAATCACCGCGTCCTAATACACGTTCACTAAAAATAAATAATCATTCGTTTAATATTTGCTAGTTTAAAAACTATTGTACACTTGGACAGTAGGATAATTGTGACAAATATTCATTAATTAAGTCCAAACTCAATATCGAATCTCAATAACTAGACTAGTCTGCACAGTGCACGTAAATATCATAGTGCACCATGGAATACAAACCGAGCTGGTCCAAACCAGCAATTCTATACGACCATAGAGTGATCAGAAAATGTTTAAGTGTGATCAGAATTAATCAATCCAGTGATATTCTAAGCCCTGTTTTAGCCCATCTGGGTAGAATCCACCCACACACATCAGCAACACGCTACACATGCTCTACTGTCAACCAGAAATATTTAGTGTTATCGTTTTCCAGTTTGAAAGATCAATGACCCAGTATAAACTTCTGGCACGAGGAAGATCATCAAGATCAAGAACATATCAGCTGTCAAAGATGTTGGTGCATTGGGGATATAAGGAATGATTAAAGATTTTTAAGGTGCGAGGTCCATACGCAGCATCAGTTTCAGGGTCAGCGTCATCAAAGGTGAAAAAGTTAAAAAATAAATTGATCCACTTAGAAATTACAAGTTCAGAGATTGAGTAATGAGGACATGATCAGAAATAGATATGAAAAATAAGAAATAATATGACTAAAGTAAATGGAATAAGAGACAAGTACGTTCTAAATTCAAATATATTATTGGAAAACACGACTTTATTGCAACGTTCACATAATAATTTTGATTGTTCTTTCATTGAGGTTCCATTCAATTATCGATGCTCTCTGACCTTGTAAGGTATATCATAAATATTCATAAACCTTGTTTGAATACATCGAAAATGTTATTATTATTAAATCTAGATTACCCTTGCGTTTTTTATCATTTTTATCGTTATTTATCAGTCAGGGAAGTAATGACGCGTACGCTCCATAAGGATTAGGAACAGTAATCGTCCTGAAATAAATCGAGATTTCCTCGAAAAACTTTAACAAAACGTTGTGTTCGACATGTATGTAACAAAGTAGGAATACTTACTGTTGCGTTACAATATATTTACAATAATATTATGTATTTATATTCACAGTAACATTGATCACTTTGATAGAATCAGTGATAATAATCATCGTATGTGCACGAGACGTAAGGTTAAGCTTATAACGTCAAGTTTCCGATTTTGCAAAGTCAATAAATCCTTCTTGGGACAAGGTGTTCGTTTCTATAATAAAAATCCGCAGATATTTTTTACCATGCCGATTCATAAATTCAAATAATTTGTAAAAAATACATTGTTAAATAAGGCATATTATTCAATACAAGGTTATATAGATGATAAAAAAGTGTGGACTTCCAGGTAGGCAGACATATATAATTGTATTTAATTAACATGACTTTTTAAATGTTGAAGAAGGGTACCTACTGAGTTTGCCGGTTCGCCTTGGTAGAATCTGAATTCCGAACCGATGGTAGTTTCACTTGTTATAGTTTGTTAAATGATGATTCAAAAGTAAGCACTTTTGAATGTAAAAGCCTTGAATAAAGTATATTTTGATTTTGATAGTAGTCACGAAAGCAATGTCTATTTTGCGAATAATTAATATACATACATAATTCGATTAGTATCAATAAATATTTAATATATTACGCGAGTCTTGTTTGATAACAAGGCGACCAAATCTGATAATGTAATTAGTGATGTGATTGATAAAAATCTTAATACGCACACGCTACCGGATAGCCACTGCATGGTTACAGTTTAAATATATTTAAAATTTGATAATAATCAACAAACATTGACCAAGAACTCTTTACATTTGTTTTGTCTACAAACATTATGTTGCTTTCCTGTAGTTTCCTTTCACTCACTGGAACTCAAGAATATTGTAAGTGTTGCTGTATGGCTTTAGAATATTTGGTCACTGGGTGGTACCTAGCATTGGGCTTGCACAAAGCCCTACCACCCGGTATGTAAAGCCGAACATGCACTTAAACTTTTGTCCAGTCGTGTCAGATTTATCACCTCATCGTATTAAGGGAATAGGGATTGTACTTGCGTTGTTCATATACTTCTGCACTAAGGATGTAGTGCACAATAAATACCCATTAAAATTGTTAAACGCAATAGTTAATCTTTACACATATATATACATATAAATGACGGTGATATTATGAAGTGAGCTGAATGAAGCTGGCGTTTTGTAGTGGGGGTACTTCGGTGAGGTAAGGTATGGTGAGGTGAGGTGAAGAGAAGAGGGAGAAGCAGCATACATTGTATTATTAGTACCAAAGTTTTAGTATTTATTAAGTTATTTATATATAACCAGTTATTTCCTGCTATGTATACAGGTCGGTTCTTTATAAATATTATATTCTATTTTTGTATTATATTATTATATATATATTTATATATTATATTATTCTTTATAACCTAAGAAGTTATAAACTATCTCAATCACAATTCACTTTGCTAATTCGAATGGTATTTAAAAATTCTAATAATATATATAACGTCATATTATCAACATGATAATACAGATAACTTATTTAGAATAATCAGATTATATAAGTAAGGAAACAGATTTGAGCATTATGTATCGACTATAAAAAAAAATTCTAATTATATTTTCAAATCAAGTAACACTTAGGAGCTAGGTAGTTGTTAAATTGGTTTAATCAAAATAATGATTATACTTGATGATGTCGTTCGGACCGATATTAGCTACGACAGCCAATCTCAAGGCCGAACAGCCAACTACGTACAACATCATGGGGCACAAGAGTTTGCGCAAACATAGGGGTACTATCTATTACCTTACAATCACTATCCGACGGGACGGGAAATCCAACACGATCGACAAAGTTAAGGTGCAGGATAAACGGTTTCCCTGACTATCACTATCCGATGGGACGGCAAATCCAACACGATCGACAAAGTTAAGGTGCAGGATAAACGGTTTCCCTGACTATCACTATCCGACGGGACGGCAAATCCAACACGATCGACAAAGTTAAGGTGTAGGATAAACGGTTTCCCTGACTATCACTATCCGACGGGACGGCAAATCCAACACGATCGACAAAGTTAAGGTGCAGGACAAACGGTCTCCCTTACTATCACTATCCGACGGGCCGGCAAATCCAACACGATCGACAAAGTTAAGGTGCAGGACAAACGGTTTCCCTGACTATCACTATCCGACGGGACGGCAAATCCAACACGATCGACAAAGTTAAGGTGCAGGACAAACGGTCTCCCTTACTATCACTATCCGACGGGACGGCAAATCCAACACGATCGACAAAGTTAAGGTGCAGGACAAACGGTCTCCCTTACTATCACTATCCGACGGGCCGGCAAATCCAACACGATCGACAAAGTTAAGGTGCAGGACAAACGGTTTCCCTGACTATCACTATCCGACGGGACGGCAAATCCAACACGATCGACAAAGTTAAGGTGCAGGATAAACGGTTTCCCTGACTATCACTATCCGACGGGACGGCAAATCCAACACGATCGACAAAGTTCATGTGCAGGACAAACGGCTTCCCTGACTATCACTATCCAATGGGACGGCAAATCCAATACGACATCCAATATCACTATCCGATGGGACAGCAAATCCAACACGATCGAAGTTCAGGTGCAGGACAAACGGCCTAATGTGCTGTTCGAAGCAGAGGAGTGGGGTTAGAGCCAGTAATTGTTACAGTATGTGATTGAATCGAAATAATGATTACATTAGCAGCCGGTAAATTTCCCACTGCTGGGCTAAGGCCTCCTCTCCCTTTGTGGAGAAGGTTTGGAGCATATTCCACCACGCTGCTCCAATGCGGGTTGGTGGAATAAACATGTGGCAGAATTTCGTTGAAATTAGACACATGCAGGTTTCCTCACGATGTTTTCCTTCACCTCCGAGCACGAGATGAATTATAAACACAAATTAAGAACATGAAAATTCAGTGGTGCTTGCCTGGGTTTGAACCTGATATATCGGTTAAGATGCACGCGTTATAACCACTGGGCCATCTCGGCCATCAGCAAATAATGATTAAGCTAACTATTTCATTAATGAATCGTACAATAAAAAACCTTATATATGATATGTAATATTAAATATTAATAACCATTAAATTGTCACATACGTTGTCAACACCTTTTTGCTGATAACGTGGAACGGGCAAAGGACCAAATTTCGCGGACAAAAATTAGTGATCTTTATAAATATCAAATTTAAATTGTTTATAATAGGTCCAATAAAAACCATATATGCCTTGCAGAAATAAGCCTCTTCACATTCAATAAAAAAAAACCAACAAGTACTCAGTACTTTATAGATTACATAAAAGTGAGTTAAGTGTCCAAAACACTTTATACGAATAAACTGATAAGATGATCCAAAAAAAAAACGATAAAAACTAACTCTTGGTTAACTTTATGGATGAATTTCATAAAGATAAATAAACCTTTAAATTATTCAATTATTACATACAAATAAGAATTTTTGTGGCGAATTTCCGCTTAAAATTGTATTTTTTATTTGAAAATAAGTAGACCGATTGGCAAATGGATGGTGTGGAAGTAAACATACGGACAGACACAGTCAGGTGGCGCAAATACTTTTTCACTTTCATATCAATATTTCTTAAAAATATCTGCTGTGACCAAAATCGTTTCGAAAGTCATAATTATTTGACGACCTTTCATTGCAAACATGTACTTCACACTTCTCAGTTCTGTCTCAGTATTCCAAAACATTTGCCAAGTATTGCGAGGAAGTTTTAGAATTACCAGATCCATATCCTCATCACCTTTACCATCATCAGTGCCTTTTTAATATAACGATATTTCTTAAACTTACTTGTAGTACTCTTCGGAAGCCAGTCTTCTGGTAACGTTCGTGTACCAAGGAACTGTTTCATTTCCGTTCCAGCAATATTTTCCATCATATGATTCGAATCCTGTCATTCTACATATTTCATCAATGCTCATGCACTTTCGTAAATAATACGTCAGATCTGAAGATTCTCCTGTGTTATTCATTCTGCACTCCTTATCGTATGAACCACTGTAACAAACTGTATTTAGAATTTACATATTAGACTTGAATTAACTATAAAATCGGACAATTAATGTGCAAGAGCTTCTTCGAATATCTACAATTTGGGAATATAGTATGGCACACGTTTGTTTAAAATTGGTGCAGGAGTAAGCTAAGTTTATATAATAATAATATCAATCATTAATTTGCATAAAAGTTTTTTTTTCAGACAAACAAGCAAAAAAATATTTCTTCATTTCCCTTTCTGTAGCAATTTTGCATTATCACGTATTGAAAGTAATATAATGATTGAATTAAACTTTATCAAAAGACATTAGACTGGTATACATTCTGTATTATGAATATACTAATTTGTGTTCAAGGATATTTTGGAGGTAGAAAAGGTCAAACAAAATCTGCCACACTTAGCTAAAAAAAACAGAATTAAGAACTAAGTAAGTATAGAAATAATTGGTGCATATATTTCTACTAGAGAAAAAACATGAGAGAATTTTATATCATAAATTAATTTCAGTTTTGTAATTTAAATAAAATGTAGTCAGAATCTTTTTAACGTTTTTTTATTTTATTTTTGTGTTCAAAATTACCATATACCTTAGTATTGCCAATAATATACGTACTTTTTACGATTATAATATACTCGTCAGTCATAAATTTTATACGACTCGAGCATAAATTTAACGACTAAAGTAAGGATTGTATTACTTTTATACGTATGAGAGAAGATAATTTCTAAATTTAAATTCAAATCTTAAATAAAATTTACGAAGCATAAATCGCAAACATCAATGATCATGTTGTTAGTTAATTATGTGAATTTTACATTTATTCATATTTCCAAATCGTAAAATATTGACACATTTACAAAAAGTAGCTACTGATATGAACTATATTTATATAAACGGGGCTTTGGAATATACCTCTATGCCATTGAATTTCTAAGGAGAAATGTTGAGGAAATCATGGGATTGATTGTTATACGCCCTTAATTATATTCGAACACGTGTCTTTTGATTGTCTTTTGATATGTCCATTCAACTACAATGAGACAAAACACAGTGCTTTTCATCAATATAAACATTATCTTTCATAAATAAAAACAAACCACTTACAGTCAGTGTTATACACATTGTCACAGGATCCCCAACCAAGTTGACCGCCAATTGACACGAATGTATAAAAACTAGTCCAAGCGATGATGATCATGAAATATATTGATATAATACTGATCACAACCAATGTGCAGTAACCAACGCCGCTGAAGAAAGGACCAATCGAACTAAAAGCCTTGATTGGCCCCAATGCTGTGTATTGTCCAATATACAGCTCAAGGTAGAATATTGGAAGTCCAATTAGGACCAACATCAAGAAAAACGGGATCAAAAATGCACCTGGAACAATATTTTTTTATTACAATCATATTTACTAGTACATTTTAAAACTTTGCCAATTATTTGTGTTAAATATCAAGTTAAATATCAATATTATGGATTGTTTTGTTTCGGGTTTGGATGAAGAGCCAGTGTTATTAAGTACCAAGAATATGAAAGATTAGATCTCATGGTCTGCAGTACTGCTTCTATGTAACTTTATTTATGCGTCAGATGATTCAACTGAATTTACAACTACCTAACTCAATCGATCGAGCATTTTTTGATATTTTGCATTTTAATCGTTTTAGTTGAAAGACTCGATCCTACCTAAAATATATTGGAAATATATTCAATCTGTTTCTTTATTTCATTATCTTGGAATTTATAACGACAATATATTAATAACGCTATCGTGAAATCTTTTATGGTCTTTTCGGGTCCGTAATTCCACCTTTACTGATATAGTATATTATTATAATAGTATTTCAAGAAAACAACCGAACCCTCATCTTCTGCCCGACTGCACACGAATATACGTCTTTAGTCGATTTTGACCACAAAAGGAGTAAAGCATCATAAACAACATTATGAATTCGCGGAAAATTGTGTTTTGGATATCTGCAAGGATGATATCAGAACTCTAGAAGTAAAATTTAAGTTGATATGTTAAGTAACATTGTAGTGAAGTGGGCTTGTGTTGTTAAATTCAAAATAATCTGAATGCTTCGTTGGTCTAATATATGGCCGCAGACACGAGGTCCTGAGGGGGGGGGGGTTGGCCAAGGTCGGACCGATAAAAAGTTATTGGGTTTTTCAATCGAAAAATTCTCAGTAGTTATGTAAGATATATTAATCAGTCTAAAGTGTAGTATACACTTATAAGCAAAGCAAACACTTGGAATATGAAAATCTCATGTTTATTTATTTTTAGTCCTTCTTCGATTGGAATAATCTATGGTATATACAAATAGTGGCTCCGTACAGTTTCATTTACTTTAAACGTTACTGTTTCGCCTCCGTAGGTCGCGGCATTATGTCATATTTAATAAGCTTTTTCTATAAATAGGCTATCGAATATGCAAAATGAGGTAATTAATGTCTTTTATCTGTTATTCTATTATTGATAAAGACACCTTGATTTTGATAAATATATTGAATTTATAAAAATAACCTCAACCGCAACTTTTATTGGTAATTCTTAGTTCCATAACGAAAGGATTTCTTGCAAACATAAATCACATTTTTATCACTCAATTTACTTTTAGTAAATTCTTAAAGATTTTAATGTAGATTTATTGTTCAATCTAACTACATAATAATTATTATTCATTACATCGGCTTTATTGAGCTACCTATAAATATCGTGGTACATTATGAATTCCCAATAAATATTGAAAAAAGAAACGAAAAAGTTCGATTAGTCTTTTTTTTTTAATTATCATAAGAGAAGAATTATTAATAACACCCGGTAAAAATGTTGAATTTCTGTTTTTATAACATTTACGTTATTATACATAATAATCGATTATTATTATTATTATTTCTTACATTAATTGCATTTGTTAATATTTTTTAATATTGGACAACATCACATACATTACTCTGATCCCAATGTAAGTAGCTAAAGCATTGTGTTATGGAAAATCAGACGTAACGACGGTACCACAAACAATCAGATCCAAGACAATATAGAAAACTAATGAACTTTTTCTACATCGATTCGGCCGGGAATCGAAACCCGGTACTTTGCAGTGGCGTACCCATGAAAACCGGTGTACACACCAATCGACCACGGAGGTCGTCAAAAAAAATTACTGAAACATTAATATATAATTTATTAATCAAAATTGTTTATATATTAACGACATGAAAATACTTAAAATTACAACGGCTAAGCTTAAATTTGTAAAAGAAAATAGTTTTCTACATTTCTTTACAAAAGGAAAACAAAATTTGTTCTCGGTCGCGTCAAAGAAAATGCAATTACGCAATATACGCATCACAAAGCTCATTTTTCATAGCTTAACGCGGATTTTACTTTGAAAAATTTTACCCTTTTAGTCCTTACAAGAATAAGAACCATGCACAATAGAAACTTGAATCTCGAAAACAAGTTATAATCCTAATAATCCCATTGACTGATTTTCTTTGATATTTTTACGTCTACGTCCTTGTTGTGCTAAGCATGGTTACTAGCCAAAAATAAGATAATAATTAACACAAACATGTTTAAACTAACGAATTGTTCTCACTTAATTTTTAAATTTCGAAAGCTGAACTCACACAATAGTATCATTAAATATTTTACCCAGTTATTGTGGTGTTTTATTGTCTGTGATGGTTTTTTTTTAATGTGCTAACATTTTTGTATTTTCATAATGTTTTACGCAGAAATATCGTAAACCCTATAAGTTTCTATTGAATATAATTTATCTAGATTGATTTACTGCTTATATAAGTTATAAATAGATACTATAATTATATATTATTGTATATAATGTAGAATTATCAAGATATATAATACGGTGTGTAAACAATTTTACTAATATTATGTAAATTTTCGAAGCAGAATTTGAGACAAGAGCTCTTAGTGTACTGCAGATGTGCATAAAAAAAAGGATCATCTTTTTTCGCTAGTGTTAGGATTCTGTACTGGTCCTGGTATGTGTCATTTTAATTTTCAAGCAAATTTCATTCACTAGTTTTTCTCGGGTATCTCTTAACTGTTTTTTTCCAAATCGATTATAACTTTCAAAATCAGTTTCAAATATATTATTCTTTGGATAAAATAAAAAAAATATTCGTGAAGAGAACCACTACTAAAATGTTACCAAAACATTTATATTAGATAGCATAGACGAAAATATCATCGAGGCGTTAAAGAGATATTCAAATAAGACCTTACCTAAAACAATGGCTTCGTTCTAGGGAATAGAAACTGTTTTATCAAATAGCTTCTTACCTCCACCATTTCTGTAGCACAGGTAAGGGAATCGCCAGACATTCCCAAGTCCGACGGCGTATCCTAGACATGCCAATATGAATTCCAGCGGTCGTCCCCACGCTGCTCGCTCGGGAGTATCGTTCAAGGCATTATCACTACCGTTTTCCGGCAGACTGCCTTTAGTCTTTGCCTAGAAGGAAATATATTTTCAGTTTTAAAATGAACATTTCTTGCATTTCAGTTCTGTTATTTTTTTTATTATGTTGGTAATGTTTTTCATAATGATAGGGTATTGTTATGGTACAGAGTTAGTTAAGATGTTTTTTTTTAATGGTCTTATTACAGACAGATATTTTTTATCTATAACTGTTTTATATATGTAGAGGTTGCTATAAAAGGATGGCAGCACGTTTGGAAATAAAACGACCGTATTCAAGCTATTTCTTATTATTTTTAATATTATTATAAATTGAAAGCGGTAAGATCATGAACTTTGAAATAAAACCGAGTTTATTTCGCATGTCCTTCACAGGGGTTGGTGTGATCTTTTACAAATTCGTTGTTTATTTTTTTTTTTTCATTATAGAATTACATGAAACATTTGAGTTAAAATCTGAGTGTTTTTATATGTGTAAGAGTTTATGGGACCAAATATATCCTTCATGGATACCTTTATCGCATATATTTAGTATAATATAATTAATATAATAGTATTAAACAAATTCGCTTCCCGCTGTCCGCCCGTCCCTATGTATGCTTAGATCTTTAAAACCACGCAACGGATTTTGATGGTGTTTTTTTTGATAGATAGAGTGGTTCAAGAGGAAGGTTTATGTGAATAACACAAGTATAACATAGTCGAGAAACACTGATAATTTTGGAGGTTTCTAATGTGATGTCGTAAATAAACACATTATTTGCGCTTACATTGCAAAAGCTGGCTGAACCTTACGAGATATAACAAAATAATGTACTACAGTATTGTACACCTTAAAAGAGTCTATAAAAAAATTTCCCGAGTATATGTCTATTTTTAGGCATATCCCAAAATAATATGAACCCTTACAGTATGTAATTTAAATGAATATTTTCCAATATATTACAGATTTAAAATGCAGGGACATAGCGGTTTGTATTGTCTAATCAAAAAAAAATGCTGTGAACGTTGTATATAAAGACATTAATATCCGCATTGCACCCAAGCGAAGCCGGGGCGGGATGATAGTTTTATTATATAAATCACACTTGTTTTGTCAATAGTCTAAATTTGAAACAGATTTAACTGCAAAGCACAGTATATTATTTAACAATATTATATACTAAAACCTTTTCCAAAACGCTCTTCATGATCTAGTATAAGTTTAACGAATATTGGTTTAGTCATTGTTTCATGTAGACATTGCAAAAAAAGTCTCCTCATTTGCTAATATCAGTCATGTTGGATAGGGCAACAATCAGAAATCATTTATTTTTCTTCTTTTTGGAGCTTACAAGTTACAAAATAACTTTTGGAACCAAATTGTTATAATGAGTTTGACTCTAAATAGTTACTTAAAGTATTAATTTGAATAAAGTGGATTCTTGCTAACTTAATCCCATCAAACAATTGAATAATTATTTTAATTTAAATGCAAATTTCGTTTCAATTGCTATGGGCTCAATGGAGATGCTAACTTCGATTCAGTTTGCTGTTCTTCAAATAATATTATGCAGAAGTTGTCGCTCAGACATTAAGAAACAAGACTATCTCCTACAGTCGCTCTTTAGTATTCAGAACATTATTTATATATTTTATTATTTAAATAAGTAATGCATTTCATGAATTTTATTATTTTGCTTCTACTGTCTAATAGTAAAACCATGAATATACCATGTATCCAGAAAACTATTCCTAAGGTATATATAATCAAATCATTTTTCTTGCAACATCTGAGTATCTGTTTTACTGCGTTATGAATTCACCCATCAAATTGATAAATGGTGTTAACGCTTTTTACAATTCCTTTTTCAAAATTCCGCGTAATAGCAATAACTTATTGCGGAACCCAATAATTTATTGCTGTTTAAATGATAAGTGAACTAGTATAACTACAGACACAAAGGAGGTTACATTTAAGTTCCCACAGTCAGACGTGCATTATCGATGTAAGGATATTAACCATTCCTTACTTATTATGCCATTGTCTACGGGCAGAGGTGAACGTTTACGATCAGGTGTCCCATTATCACGTTTGCCTACGTACAATATATAAAAAAATAAATAAAAGTAAAACTATTTATTGTGTCTCACAAAATTGTATGAGATTATTTATCTTAGTACGTTAAAACAATGGCACTTTAAACGTATTGATCCAATGAAGTTGAAGAACAAGTACAGGGTCCCTTTGAACACAAAGTCCTTTTCTAATGTGACACCACGTTACAAAACCATAATCTTCTCCAAAATTTAAGTCTATATGTGTTTTAAATTGAGTTAAAGGGTAGAAGATTTGCTTGAACAAAGGATATTCATACTATAAATTAATCGCATTTACAGTATTTTTAACATTACTAATTGATAAATTCAATTTTGTTAAAAACATTAATAAAATAATATTTATTCCACAAAAAATCATCTTTATAAAAAATTACATGGTTGAATTAGGACAAAAAATCTCAATGTATAACAACATAGTCATCAAAACGAAACACAGATCATGTGCTGGCTATCCTAGCTAAGCTAATTAAATAACCTGTGTTAAGGATAACATAACAAAAGTATGTTATTTAACACAAGACTATGTAGATGATAATAAATCGTAGAGCTGAACCCGAACCCGTACTGATCCTCTGAGAGATCAGGATCGATCTCATCGAGGTGTTGAACGAGACGAGCTGCTCGTCTTCCCCTCCCTCCCTATACGCTGGCGATTCAAATGTGCTTGAAAATATACGTATAATAGCTTACTTTAAAAGTATTATGATTTTGATTATTGACTTAAATTATTAAATATTAAACTTAGTTTATTTTAATGATTGCAAAATCGTTAAGTTAAAAGTGCGCTGTTGATAACATTACACCGATTCTATAAACATATGAGATGTGCACCTGCGCTCGGAAGTTAAGAGCTCCAGTTTCAAACACCTACCAACTTAAGTGATACTTGTAGAATGTCGTTAACTGAGTTATGTACTTCTTACTTCACATAGACTTCATTATCAAAGGCTTTGACTCTAAATGAAACTTTTTAGATCTTAGCACGATTAATGTTGACATACTGAGATTTATAAAAAGTTCGCTTAGATATATTAGTCTTTGAAATATTTATAATTATGAAATATCAACGCAATGCAGATCTAAATTGAGCCTTCGATTCAGGTCTTCTGGCCACTGGATATCTTCGTAATTAAAAGTATGTTAAAAGTAAGCCTTATGTACAATTAATATCATTATAAAAAAAAAATCATTCTAGTTTTGTTTTTAGTTTTCATCCATTTTTGATAGGTTTTTTATTACATATTTAATTACCCAGCCATACCTGTTACCATAATGACGTGCTGGGTTTCGTTGGAAATCATCATAACTGAAGTTATACTTATTTTGAGTGGTATGCAAAAAGTAATGATGAACAAAAACGACGAACGAAGTTGCTCGCTGAACCGCCAATTAAGTGTCAAGGCGAAATAGCCAACTTAACACCTCATCTTATTTTACAATTTTTATTTTATTAAAAATTTATATTGTCAATGTTTAAAAATAAACTTGTAACCCCTGCTTTCCGCTTGCATACGGTACAGTGGACGTTTTGGACAATGGTATACGCATGTATAATAAGATACCGAAAAATATAACCAATTTACCATTTCACAAATTTAAAAGTTTATTAAGACTAAGTTAATTATTAACCTTATTATTCATTAAAAAAATATATTTAGAAAAAAAAACGTATGGATTTAGGCTCGCATTCCACCACAGATTGAACAATAATTGTGAATCACAGCTTGGTAAATCTGTTTATTTGATTAGAGAAACTATGCGAGTGTCTTGCCGTTTTTTCTCCTGATTTCCGAAACGGTGGTAGTGTTTAAATATTGACGATATTATAAAAACGCTTTATTGTAAAGTTTTTTTTATTTTTTATTAACAGCCTGTAAATTTCCCACAGCTGGGCTAAGGCCTCCTCTTCTTTTGAGGAAAAGGTTTGGACCATATTCCACCATGTTGCTCCAATGCTGTTTGGTGGATACATGTGGCAGAATTTGGTTGAAATTAGACACATGAAGGTTTCCTCAAGATGTTTTCCTTCACCGCCGAGCACGAGATGAATTATAAACACAAATTAAGCACATGAAAATTCAGTGGTGCTGGCCTGGGTTTGCAACCGAAATCATCGGTTAAGATGCACGCGTTCTAACCACTGGGCCATCTCGGCTTTTTGTAAAGTTTACTTGAATAAAATACATTTGATTTGATTTAAGTTTTCAGGGTTATACTATTAAAACAAGAATTATAGGCGTTGACAAGAGAATAAATTATATTTCTCGTATAATTTATAATAAAATATTTTTATTTAAGAAGATGAACACACTCCCTTTCTAAGGGTGATTGTTTAAAGATGATTCATTTTTTTTTTAATTTTTTTTTTTTTATGGCGTTGATTGGCGGACGAGTATATGGGCCACCTGATGGTAAGTGGTCACCACCGCCCATAAACAAAGGCGCTGTAAGAAATATTAACCATTCCTTACATCACCTATGCGCCACCAACATTGGGAACCAAGATGTTATGTCCCTTGTGCCTGTGATTACACTGGCTCACTCACCCTTCTAACCGGAACACAACAATACAGAGTACTGTTACTTGGCGGTAGAATATCTGATGAGTGGGTGGTACCTACCCAGACAGGCTTGCACAAAGCCCTACCACCAAGTATCATTTAAATGAATGTCGTCATTGATATGTTAAGAATATCAAATCGTTTCCTATTTAAAGATAAAATAATATCGTATAATTTTAATATGCAAAATATAATTACTATGAATCACCAATCGATAATCGTTTATATTTTAAAAATCGATATCATATGCAAAAAACAATGCATGAGAACTTTGCAGTTTTTTTGTCGATTTTTTTTTTATGTTATTGGGGGCAAACGAACAGGAAGCTCACCTGATGGAAAGTAATTACCACCGCCCATGGACATCTGCAACACCGGGGAGCTTGCAGGTGCGTTGCCGGCCCTTAAATACACGCTGGTCATTGATAACTAACCAATGTGAATACAGTTTTAAATATTAATAATATAAAGAACAGCTTTGTGATCTCCCTAGCCGAGGGCTATGCTGCTTACTAAAATCAGTGGTACCCTCTCCTTTATGACAGAATGTTACGTAAGATCGTGGTAACTATCAGATTGAATTTAATTCGATCAAAAATTCTTATAAAAGCCCAATTTAATAAAGAATATTTGATTTTGAATTTTCACTTTTGCCACGATCAACGTCTCCAAAAGACTGCCATTCCGAGTTTCTATATTTATAATTTTTTCTTTATTTAAATTCAATAAGTATGCGTAAAATAAATCTATCTGTACGTTTCCTTATTCTTTAACATAGGATTTTTAAATTATTTTAGTAAGAAAGTGTTTATTAGACTAATACGGATAATATAATCTATTTATTTTGAAATTGAATGAAATTATCTTCGAGACGTAATTAAAAATCATTCCGTTTCGCATATAATACGACTCGTTTATAAGTAACTCAAAAAAAATCGGTTTCTGATGTTCAGTCACGATTTGTTAAATTAAAGAAACAACAAATTAAATACAGAACATACTTAATTCTATATTCAAATATTTTTTTTGTAATAACTAGCAAGTCCTTTGTTTTATTTATTTAAAAAAAAAAAAAAAATAGATGAAAATTGTATAGGAAGAAACGCACAGCTTGAACTAGTTCGGAAGCCAGGGTAGTATTATTAAGATTTGAAAACATCAGGTTAACGATAAAGTTATTATTATTACTAATAAAAGTCTATTAGTAAATTTATAAACTATTGCAATATTTTTTTTTTTTTTTATACGTATTTGTTTTGCAAATATCTCTTTCCCTTAGTAAATTAAAAGAGAGACAAAGTGGACGTTTACATTACGTCTTATACGCTGATGTATAAAAAAACACAATTCATTGCTATAAGCATAAATTTAAGATAAATTAATTGATATTGAAATATAATAAAATTCTATTGCAATTTAAGTTTTTTTTTTAACATTGCCAAGTAACCAGTGCATTGACATTTTATCGACTAATACTTTAACAATGTTATTATACTTATTACAACGTACGATAAATCAATCGAAACGAATAATTCCGTTGATTTATTTATAATAAAAAATAGTCGATAATAATATTTATCGATGCTATTTGAGTAAACTCTATATATACACATATATATATATTTATTTTTTTTTAATTTCACAAACATAATTTTAATTTTAAATATTGAATAGGATATGCCAATAGACGCTTATAAAAAACCAAAAAAAAATTTACGAATATACCAAATATGAGAATTTAAAATAACATTAAATAACTTGCCTCGTTCATAGTGTTATTTCCACCAGCCATTTTAGTAAACAGAACTCCGAAACATTAAATTCTAAACAAATATACTTTATGCGACACATAGGCACTAAAAATGACGATGAAACGTTAAATTTCAACACAGGTACATGTCGCAAATATCTGATCGAAACTGATCGAATCGTACACCGAAATTATAGGTCTTATCTCCAAAGAACTGATTAGAAATGATAAATGTGATGTAATCAATATGATATTACTTTTAACGCAAGTCTAGGATTAAGAAATTTGTGCAAACGAATAGTCTGATACGAACGTATAACATATTATACGCGTGAGTAATTTGCTAGAATAAGAAAAAAAATATAAAAAAGAAAGAGAGACAAACAGTTACGAAAGGTAAGTGAAAAAAAAATGTCACTGTAGGACTGTTTTCGATTCTAAATTCAAAATCTTTTTTAGTCTATAAATCAAAGTAAACAACTAAAATGTTATCAACATTACAGCTGATAAATTACTACTGTCAATGTAACGTTAGAATTTTAATGTTTTTTTAAATTTCGAATGCAAAATTTATTTGCGAAGCTGATGTTAAATTTTGAATTTAGCCTCAACTAATACGTTGGTCCAATCCCGATAAATCAATTCTCAGGTGAGGTTTTTCATATTAATAAAGAGTTAGAATAATAAATTTTACGATACAAATTAAAAATATAAACGAGCCGTACTTACAGTGACATTTTGTAAATTTTTTATAATTATATTAGTATAGTCAATGTCACGTTATAATTTGTTTTCTGACATTTCACGAACGTAATCTGCGATTTTTGTCAGTATTCATATTATTGGTGGTAGGGCTTTGTGCACGCCCGTCTAGGTAGGTACAGATATTCTACCGCCAAACGGCAGTACTCAGTATTGTTAAGTTTTGAAGGGTGAGTGAGCCAGTGTAACTACAGGCACAAGGGATATCACATCTTAGTTCCCAAGGTTGGTGGCACATTGGCGATGTAAGGAATAGTTAATATTTCTTACAACGCGATTGTCTGTGGGAGATGGTGACTATTTACCATCAGGTGGTACATTTGCACACCCGATATCATAAAAAAAAGATAACATCTATAACCCTATGCACCTACATCTACTTTCCTGGTATTGTATTTCTCTTGCGATAAAGTCTGTGTACGCTTTGTGTTTAGTTTGCCTTTTGACTGACTCATTTATCTAGTTTACTTATGGGTCTGCAGAACCTGAGCTTGTGCGTTCAAATAACCAATATTTTGAAGTCAGCTAAAAGTTATTGGGGAATTTCTGTCGAAGAACTATCAAAATTTTCCAAGCCCCTCTCGTCATAGATAACGTCTTCAATCCTCTGATCCCTGGTGTTGGGCATCTTTGGATGCTTTCTGTTTAGTTAGTATTTTGACTGACTCGTTGATCTAGTTCACTTATGGGTCTGCAAATCCTGAGGAGATATTTATAAAGAAGATTATACTATTATAATCTAATAATACTCCTTGTACTTAAATAAATTGCGCAAGTGATTTAAATTTGACGAAATAACTAAAGCCGATTTTGCTGAAAAGCTGCTTCCTTGTTGAAAGAAGGAAGGAAGAGCTTCTGAGCCTTGATGTTCAGTACAAATATTTATTCAGGTTTTGATGAAAGACACAGAATTCATGTTGACTCAGTGAATGACAACATAATATCTCTATTATATTGTCATGCACGAACAACTGGATCGAGCACTAATTGAACGTTCGCGTTTCATTATCAATTGAAATACCGTATTAATGACCTTTATGAGAAATATTCCAAATTGTTTATTAATTTCAAAGTAAGTATTATCGCTATTATCATGAAAAGCCACAAACCGTATGATAGTTATTTAAAGATTAAAGTAAAATACGTTGCACAATTTAAAGTATTTCTTCTTGTTATCATTGATAATATGAACAAATTTACTTTATAAGAAGATATTTATCGTATTTACTGATTGTCTCTTAACAAATGTTGTGTGATAAATTAGTCACTAGTTAGTTTAGTGGATATTTCATATGGACACGGTTTTTTATATCTCACACTCGGCTTATGAGCCTTTTATAAATGTTTTTCGATCATTAATCGACTATAAAAAAGGATAAGTTCCATTCGAAGACCTTGTCATGTATGGAATGATTTTGATTTTTGTTTATTTAGCAGGTGATGGAAAAATAGTTTTTATTTGGGATATTTATTATTATTTATTATATATGTATATACTACCAGTTTGGTCCTATTTGAAACTGAAGAAAAATATGGGACGTAATTTGTTTTGGGCTCGCATTACTTATAGTTTATTTTACTGAGTTATTTTTGAAGACAGTTTCTTGTTTCAGTTTCAGAATTTTGTATTTATTATCATCAGAAATAAATGCATCCGTCGGGTAATAATTCTGGTGTTAATTTTGTTGAACTTCCATTGGACTAAAGTTAGTTACGCTGTGGAATAAAATTAAAACTTCTTCCTCAAACCCAAAGTCACAATGGCCCAGCAGTAGCACATTTACTGGCCATTATTTTGCATGGGAAACCGAATAAGCATGGCACAACCATTCCTCTAAGCGTTAAAGTACTCCGAATTTTAAAATCTAAGGTGACGCACCTTCATGCTTGTAATAGCAGTACAAAGCATCCCATTATGACATGATATTCCATCGTATTCCACGATTGAACGATTTTTCTCCTACAGAAAAGACCCATGCGAACAATTTAACATATAAGATTATATTCAGGTCTGATATTTACGTACCTGGTTCTTGATATTTGACAACCAATACGAACCTGTAATACTACCATGTTGAATAAATTTTGATATAATTATAAGATAGGTACCACAAGATACATAACTTGTATCTCTATATTTAACACGTCACCGGAAACGTTTGAGAATTATTTCTATCATTTGTTTTATTTTTTTTTGTTAATGTATAGGCTAACGGACACATAACGGACATATTTAATGAAGAATTAGAACGGAAAATTTGTAAGAAGGGTCTGATTTCTGAATCGCGCTAACGTTTGGTTCGCTCCAATATATATAGGGACTCGATAGTAAAAATATTGTGTAGACACTTTTGCAACTTTGTCGCTTTTGCCAACTCAAAAGTTTTAATATTATAAAAAGCATATTACTTATTAACTCCCGTCAAATTATTTCCAAACACTTATAACGTTCCATCCTTTTATCCACTCCATACACTTCATCGGTTTCTTTCGCGTGAAATGTGAATGTTATTTGACATCAAAGATATATTCCTGTTTGATGTTCTCTTGTTAAGATTCAAACGAATAGAAAGTGTTACGCAATGTACAAAATATATAATACATTATAATACATAGTACGTGACGGAGTATGATAGTGTATTTGAATAAATTAAAAAAGGTTTACTTGGTGTTAGGGATTTCTGCAAGTCTATCTGGGTTATCTGTGGTATCCACCCACTCATCAGATATTCTAACGCCAAACAGCAATACTTAGTATTTGTATGTTCCAGTTTGAACTGAGAATGAGTCGGTGCAACTATTGGCAAAAGGGACATAACATCTGAACTCTCAAGTTCTGTGGCGCATTGGCGATGCAAGGAATATTTTTTTTGACGGTGCCGATGTTTATGGTCAGTGACAGTTTCAGGTGACCCTGATGGTATGTGGTCACCACTGTCGAGAATAACCGGCTAGAATATCAGTAGTTAAATACAATTATATATGTATATAATATATCCTGACTGGAAGTCAACAAGTATTAGCTTCACGTTTTTTAATCATCTATATAATCTTGGATTGAATAATATTCTTTATTTAATCATATATTTTTTACAAATGATTTGAATTTATGAATCGGCAAAGGTAAAAATATCTGCGGAATTTTATCATAGAAACGGATACTTTGCCCCAGACGGATTTATTGACTTTGCGGAGTCAAATCTTGGCGTCATAAGCCTATTATTACGACTCGTGTACATACAACGATTATCACTGATTATATTAAAGTGATTAATGTTACTATGAATATATATCATAGAAGTATATAATTATATTAGCAACATACTGTCTTAACGCGGCGGCAATTTAACAATAAAGAAAATGATATGACATATACTTACCCTATAGCACTAGGGAATAACGTAATTAGTAATGAGCGAAAAAAAATTAGATCTATCGTTCTGGAGATGACAAAACACACAAACAAATAAATTTTACCCCTTCATATTATTAGTAGATTGATAAAGGTACAGTCAGAATAATAAATTATCAAATACACATACATTTTAAGCATGCCTATATACAAGGTAAACACTCTATTACTCAGCATATTAAAATGAGACATGTTATACTCATATACATATTATATGATGTATTTCAATTGTACACACATTAATATTTAAATGGCCAGAACATGAAATTCACGCTGGACAACATCTAATTGAAGCAAGTGAATCTGTTGAACGCAGCTACTTATATAAAAATCTACACATATATTACAAATGCGAATACAAATGTAATTCTATCTGTCTGTCTGTTACGCATTCAAGACCAAACCACTAGAGCGAATTTTATAAAATTTTGTGTGAAGCAATGTTGAATCCCAAGAAAAGATACAGGCTAGCAAAGCTGCGGGCGACATATAGTATTACTGTAGTATGGGTTGCCTGGAAGAGATCGCTACGTAGCGATAAGTTCGCCAAAATTGTACGCCTCTTTTATTTAGGTTGGATCTATGTTGTATTTATTTATTTTCTCCGCGTTGTGTACAATAAAGTATAAAGTAAAGTCGTTTTAAATATTAATTACAAATATAAACCTTCTCTGGAACGCGCTGAATCTTTTGCTATAAGTTTTATATATATTGGCTAAAATCGCTAGAACAGTTGAACGTTACAAAAATTGTCATCCCATTTATTAGATTGGATGTTTTTTTAACGCAATGTACATTTATATATAATAAAAACATTACTTAGCCTCATCACAGTTGGATTACTAATAATGTAGACGGGAAATCATTACGATTATCTTTAAGATTTGGAACTGAATGACGTTGAAAATAATGGAAATCAAGAAACGATGTCATCTTTGTGCGGGAAGATATACTATGGGAGGAGGCGGTTGTTTTTTTAAGCAATTTGGTTATTTCTATCAGTATTTAAAACGGGATATTTACCATGTTTTTTATTTTTATTTGGTGGAGCTCGATATTTCGACATTATCTACGAATGTCTTGTTCACGAGACCTAGTAAACTCTGATAGTAATAAAAATAACCATGTTAATTTAAAATTTGGTTATTATCTGTTACGTCATAGATATATTACTAAACTTTTGTTCGAATATCGATCATTGACTGCCTTGTTAGTCTATTGGATATATATAAGGCCCCAGATCCCAAAGTTCTGGGTTGAAACCCCAGATTGAGTCAATAAATAGTTATTGGGTTTTTCTGTCGAAAAGTTCTCAAAGCCATTTGTATTGCATCTATATGTGCGGCGTAGTTGGCTGGTCTTTGACACAAATATTATAAATGTCAAATATATATAAATTAAAAAGATGCAGGTGATCAAGTATTTGGATGATTTTTCTTGTATATGTTATGTATGTTAATGTTTATGCATGACCATACTAGTTTTATAATTACATTAACTTGAAATTATTGTTTTACATTTAGTACCAACATGACTATTCCCGATTGCATATTGTAACAATCTTATTGGTTAATTTATTTTTAAGGTCTCCTGGGCTTAGGCCTTCTTGGCTAAAAACGGAGTAGACCGTTTTTTGAGAAGAAGGCTTGGATTGCTGTTTGTTTTAAGCTTATTCCACTACGCTGCTCCAATGTGGGTATGGAGGATACAAGTGGATAAATATCCTCATCCGCCTTTGCAGGTTTCTTCACGATGTTTTCATCGAGCACGAGATGAATTATAATCACAAATTAAGCTCATAGAAGTTGGTGATGCTTCCCCGAGATTGAACCCAGAATAATTGGTTAAGACTTACGACTTCTAACCGCTGGGTAATCACGGCGTTAAAGTTTAAGATTTATGATTAAATATTGAAATAAAAAATGTATTCCTTTCTCATGCTAATATATAATTTGTGATGCAAAAATTTTACTCAAAATAACTAAATAAGTACAAGACCTAAGTTAATGATCATTGGTTAATTAATTTCAAAAATATTTAATGTAGAATTTGTCATTGTAATTTAAAAAAAATGCAATCTCCTGGTCTAGGAATGTGATTGAAAAAAATAGAATAGAAGCGGCTAAAGCTACACCCCATTATGCAAATTAAGGCTTCTCTTGTTTCTGCCTATTATCTTTGAAAAAAAAAAAAAGAT
The DNA here is from genome assembly GCF_037043105.1 of Vanessa tameamea. Taxonomy (NCBI): domain Eukaryota; kingdom Metazoa; phylum Arthropoda; class Insecta; order Lepidoptera; family Nymphalidae; genus Vanessa; species Vanessa tameamea. The sequence continues at coordinate 1,156,988 of NC_087315.1, read as the reverse complement.
TTTATGTAATTTGCCAACAATGTCTTTACCAATTTGTCGAGATCTCTCCCTCCACTAATGGCTAAAACCATTTTAACATTTCATCCATGTTGCTATGCTTCCCTGAAAAATTGCGGTAATTTTGTACTGTCGTTTTAAAGTATCTTCGTTTCTTCCTTTAGACGACGGACTTAAAGTACATCAGCACTTCCGAAGTTTCAAGAGTATGGCGAAGTTTTTTCTCGTCAATGATGAATGAGCAATATTATCTCCTTTCAATCAATCAATCGAATTGGAATATTTACGGTGTTTGAGAAAATCACTAATTTACTTTGGTCTAGTAGTTCGTTTCAAGAGTTACTCGGAACCTTTCAGTTGAATCCTGGGTTAGGCTAATTTAAGCATCATATATATCGGGTTTTCACGTGAAGAAATGCTCGGACTTTTTAACGGACTATCATTAAGATGTTGGCAGTGTTACATCTTGTAACGGTCGCGTTGGATTGCTATCCCATCGGACTTTCAATTTCAAAGAGGAAATAGAACGCCAAGTGTGTTTGTCAATATTGGTTCTATATTCCCTGAATGATAATCACGTGCTTGACTTTTCTTTGAGATTTTTCTCCGTAACTGTAATTCAAATGGGCGGATATTATTTATATTTAGGGTAAATCAACAAAAACCTACAAATACTTCATACTATTAAAGTGGACAATACTTGCTGAGGTTCTTGGCAATTCTTCTCGGTATAATATACCTTCCGAACTGGTAGTAGCTTTACAATTAATTGAACGCCGTAACAATGACTATTCAAAAATGATCTATGAGGCCATTTAGATAAAAATGTCTTTATTTTTCCGCATTCTCAATGGATTCTGGAAAATTACATCAATTTAATTAGAGTTTGAAGAAAAACAAATATGAGTAAGCAATTAATGTTGAATACCGTTAATAATTTCTTTAATGGTTAATTTAATTAAAAATCTTGAATAGACCTGTATTTGTCGACAATTCCTCTACTGACGAATGACCAATCAGTTGAATATCGTTTAATTTATATAATTCGATCAATTCAGTTAATTAAAACTGTGTCGAATAAATTTCAAAACCTTCCCTCCCAAGATTAAAGGAGAAAAAATAATGCTTTTATTTGTTTGTGTTTTATACTTTTTCAAATCGTTTATCCCATTACAAGTAGTAAAAAGTAGCACCTTCAAAAATCTTGTTAACGGTGGAGTGATTCCACCGGTTTTAATATTTTAACCACGACTGTGTAGTAATTTTATGTATTATCAAAGGCGAAATGTGCGTCTGCTCATAATGTTTTAATTAATAACTCCAGTCTTTGCAAATGTTTCGGCCTGAGTTATAGACGATAGTCTAAGTCTGTATAATTATTGCCCAATAGTTGAAAAATATATATATATATCTTTACTTTCACTGTCAAAGAAGATTGAAACATATCATACAAATTGTGTCACAGATAAAAAAGTTTGAACCTACAATTTTGTAAAAAACATAAAATTGGCTTATTAATATTTCAATTGAAAAGTTTAATCGGTTTGATGAACCTGCATGTATTATCTTATCAATATATTGTAAATAATTGTAAGTAAATGATTTAGTAAATACAAGTGAAACTACAGATTAATCCAAATCAAAATCAGGCCAGTTTGTGAAGTAGTTCCAACTACCTTACGCGGCACTGGAGAGTGACGCTCATCCTAATTTTAGACTTCTATTATGAATTTCTGGATAGAAAACTCAATTACTTTTTTCTAATGCAACGTAAAATTTTAACTTTGCTCTGAGGAACTGAAGTCTTATAATATATCCAATAGATCAACGAATTCATTGAAATTTGAATCAAAACACGACCAAAAAAGTTAATAAGTATCTTAACTCCTTTGTAGCGTACCGCATCTTTATAATTTACACCTATATATCGGTAAACGCTATGTCTAGAGACTTAGCACGTTGAAGCCACATCGGATGCGAGGTATAAATCTTGGTAGCTCTTTCCTACCTTCCGGCCGTACAACGCTTCCATAACAATAATTAATTTAGTGCATGCCTTTAAATTGATATTTTGCGAAGCAGTTTAACTCACTTAGTTATTTATGAACAGAATACTTGACATCGATGTGGGTTGTAAAATATTTCAAGCATTTCGTCAATGAAAAGAAAGTGGAAAAAAATTAAAGAAAACGTTGTGGGGAAACCTGGACTTAACGAGTAATGCTGCCACAAGTGTACCTATCCACCAACTCGTCTCTAAGCAGCATGGCAGAGCAAGCTCCACATCCTTTATTATATTTTTTTATCAGTTACCTAATGTTGCAAAAGCTGTATAGCACAAAAGAAAGGAAAATACTCATATAATTGAGTTGAAAGACCTTGATAAATTTTGACCTCTCATTTAATTTAGGTTTGTATGCACTATTTTATATTGCACGCACTAAATATTATTTTAGTTCATAATAGTTTGTTTCATAAATTAATTAAAATATATGTTGTATTTAATATTCAGTATTTATTACAAATACTACTGAAACGGAACTATTTTCCATTTTGACCAGTTTAAATGCAATTTGAAGTTTCTGAAATAAGAGATTTAAACTGAACTGTCGATAATAACTACTTAATAAAAAAAAAATGTTTAATATAATTAAATTGTAATAGGTTACAATATACAGAATGTAAAATGGAGATACATATTAATAGATTAAGATATACAAAAAAAGTAGTTCTGTTTAACGGTAGAATATGTGACTAGTGGCTTAGCTAGCCAGACAATATTGTACAAAGCCTAACCACCCAGTATATATATTACTGTAAAAGCTCGATCTACGGTAAATCTTAAGATTTTTCAGTAAAACCTAAGATTTACCGATTATGAATGGTTAATGTCCATAAAACTTTGTGATTCGAACTTTTACCCTCATTTAATTGGTAAATCTTAGGTTTTACTGGAAAATCTTTAGATTTACCTTAGTTCGAGCTTTTACAGTAACATATATACTATGTATTTATATATGATTCACTCAGGTCTTACATCATTCTATCTAACTTGAAAACTAATTTAATAAACTAAATTGAAACGATTTCAAAATAAATATAAGGAGTATTTTTCATTGTTAGTATTTTAAAAGTATTCCCATATACCAAGTGGCTCATTCAGAGGCCACTTGAAATCAATATTGGATTGGATAGAGGGAGCTGGGGGTCGGCGGAGTATCGTCATTGTGAAATATCATTTATTTCTCTTATCATTGTCTGAAAATATCGACTTCTCAACGAACTTCAATCCCCTAGTGAAGTGCTCGATTTTGAGAATAAATATATTTTCAAGTTTAACTCATACAAAATATTTACACAATACGACTTTAGTTGTAAATTTTATTGGAGGTTGTTGTTCTAGTGGTGTCTCAAGAGGTTGAATGTTTTCGGGTTTTGCCGTTCATAGAAAAAAAAAAAATAGCTCGCTGAAGTTTGGGAGTTGTTGCTCCCCTATACCTCAAAAATAATTTCAGTCCTGCACCTGATACTTTGCGGTTATTTCGGTTTGAGTTAATAGCGGATGCACATAGGTTTCATAACGATACAAATTTTAAGAAATCTTGTAGCGTGATGGCTCTTTATTTGACTATTATTTAAAACAAACTTTTTTTTGGCTACAACTTTAACAACTTTCAAATACCTAATAATATAATATATATTTAGATAATTGTCGTATGTTTTTTGTCCCTATTTCAATTTAAACCTGATTTGTAGTATCGTAATGGATACGAATGTATCAGGCGAGTTGTTAATACACTAAATGCCCTACTTATGTGTAACGCAATTTAGGCGCCGAGTGGACGACTAGCATAATTGCATTATACGTGTAACTCAGATGGTATTTGACAGAGTGTAATATTAACCATTTCCATAACGTTGGATGATATTTATGTATTTCAATATTATTATATTGTCTGAATATATATAGTTTGATTTTTTGTTAGTGTAACACATTACCACAAAAATGGTACACTAAGGTAAGTTCCTAAAATCTAAAAACTCGGGCCAGGACCACTAAATTTTCATGTACTTAATTTGTATTTATTACGCAATACGCATTTAGTGCTCAGAAGGAAAATGTCGTGAGGTAACCTAAACGCGTCGCATATAAAAGCCTTTGTGTATCTATGAGACATTTCCCCACCGACTACGTTCTGAGCCGAGGTGCGATCTCATAGGAGACACCCTCAGGACGAACGTCACTCTCGAGCCCAAAAGGGTTCACCTTAAGGCAGAGTCTTAGCACTCGCCCCAACGTTCGGCGACGCTGTAAAGGCCAGTAGGGCCAACAGTAATACACAAATACAGATAAAAAAAAAATGAGACATTTACGTGGAAGTCCATATAAATTGCCACCATTGAAGTATATTTCACAAAATGTTTAACATATTACATTTACTTGGTGATAGGGGTTTGTGCAAGCCCATCTTGGTAGGTACCACCCATTCATCAGCTATTCTACCGCCGAGCAACAATATTTGGTATTATTGTGTTCTGGTTTGAAGGATGAGTGAGCCAGTTTAACTACAGGCACAAGGGACATAATATCTTTCAGCGTTTGTGGCCCATTGGCGGAGCAAGGGATGGTAATTATTTCTAACAGCGTTAATTTCTATGGGCGGTGATGCCCACTTAATATAAGGTGTGCCATTTCCCAGTCCGCCTAATAACATAAAAGAAATATCCCGATATTAGTACTTCCTAATTTTTCAGCGCAATGTCGGAACGTAGTGTAAAGTCAGAAAAATTGTTAAGATATATTACTGACGTTTTACCGATTTTTCCAATCGAACGTGAAATGTTATATAAAATATTCGACCATATTATTGGCGATGGTTCAATTCCCATCACTAAAATTAACTTGAGACGAAAGTAATTCATGGGTACAATAAAAGATAGTGGAGCGGTCGATCAGCCGCTGGATTCATTAGTTGATAAGTATCTAGTACGATTGACGTTCGTTATTTATAAATGTCAGAAGATAATTACTTGTGACTTGCCGACATTGCTTTGAAAATACTGACCTTTGATTTATCTTTGTGAATGAACTTTTTTTTTGTTTCGCATTTGGTAATTGTATCGGAGGATTTTTGGAAATCTGTTTTAATTCATTGTTTTTATATGTTAGTGTAGTGTCTGAGATTTTTTTTCAATGTGAACAATATCCATTTTAATTGAAGTAGAATTCATTCTTTTTTATTTTCATTTGTAACATCAAGTCCAGTTTTATATGAATTTCGCCGGAAACCGTTCTCGCAATCATTTATATCGTGGTTCAGTTTTATTTATTACTTGCTGCTCGTCCCAACTTTGCATATCTGAGATAAGCATATTATTTATATTTGTATTTTCGTTAACAGAAATCCTGAATCCGATCGCAGTACCACCTATTTAGTTCTTTCTATTCCATCCAGTGTTTCGAACACAAAAAGTCATCAAAATTGGTCGAGCCATTTAGTAGCAGTCAAGTAACATACACAGGTAATGAAAATTTTAAAACTGCATCCTCAGCAACGGTGACAAAAAGTAGCTTTAAGGTGTGGTAAATGTTATACCGTGTATAAAATTAACCCATTCACTTTGACTTAGTAAGCCACGTGTACATTGGACTTGACATGATAGGATAGAATAAAACGACGTTGTTTGAAGAATTGTCAAAATACGTGACATTTTTATTATTATAAACTTTAAAAGTAACTTACTAAGTACAAGTTAAGTCTAAAATACTTAGTGCGTTCTTACTTAGACAAGCAGCACTGACTTTTATGTGCTTATTTTGAGTTTATAATATATGTAAAAAAATTGTAACATGACAATCTATCAGATATGACCTTCTCCTCTCCCAAAAAAGGATTGGGACATTAACAGACAGCTATTTCACTTCACTTGAATTCAGATCAGATGTTCATTCTCTTTATAGCTTTGCTTGATGCATGAAGTATATCATTTTAATAGGAAACATAATATTATATTTATATAAAAAAAACTCCTCGCTTTTTCCGACAGAATATTTATTATGTGGTGGAATAAAATTGAACACTACCAATTAATAAACTTCGCTTTAATTAAAATAATTGGAACAAGATATATAAAAAGTATCATAAACAAAATTCAATGAGAGATTAAATAATCTGTTTTCATTTAAATAATTAATGTCCGCCGGAGGTCGGCTATACTGCGGTCATGGGCTAATAGGCATTTTGGGACCAAAGAAGTCACTTTATTGAAGCAATTTCGTCCCATTTGTTACGGACCCCACACAACGTGAGATTTTGTCGCTATTTACAAACATTAACAACTATAATAGACATGTAGAATTAGTTCGGATTAGTTTAGATAAAAAGTAAGTTTATTTATAATATTTATTATGCTGCTCACTAAGCAACCCCAGATTTTAATGATGATAATTTAGATACTATAAAAACGTGAGTCGTATACGAGTCATCAGACAGTAAAATAATCTTTACATGGAAATTTCACAGGCACCCAGGTTTTAATTGATAGTAATCAAGTAATTAGTATCATTATGATTTTTTGATATGTGGTTTCGGACGTTAAAATAATAACAAATTAAAATTTTCAACCCTCTGGGGTGAACGCTAGGGGGTTGAGAGGGTGAAAAGCGTTTTTGTTTATAACTTTGTGAAAAAAATTGTTAGATGGTTGAAAATTGGACAGAAGGTATAAACAATTATAACTTACCTTGTATTAAAATTTCAACCTTTTTTGTTTAGTGCAAAAAAAGTTGTTAACAAAAATGAATGTCAATATTATCTACGAATGTCTTAGTCTCGTGAACAAGACATTCGTAGATAATGTCGAAATATCGAGCTCCACCAAATAAAAATAAAAAACATGGTAAATATCCCGTTTTAAATACTGAAAGTTATATATTGTATTTCAAATGTCGGAAAAAGGTATGTATCTTCTGCGGTTTCCGGTTATTCTTGGTAGAATTTACGTTCCGAACCGGTGTATACATTTTTCTTGTCTATAATTAATACTTTTAATAAAATGATGATTCAAAAGTACTTCAAAATTCTACTTGAATAAAGTTATTTTTTATTGGATTTGATAAACTAATAAGAATTTCGTTTCTTTAAGTGAAAACCCATTAAAATCCGTTGAGTGATTTAAAAGAAGTTAGCGAAGATAAAGACAGAAATATAAAGCGAATTCATTTTATACTATTTAAATATTTAAAAACCAGTTGATATCACACACGGTAAACATAAATCGATTCGAGAGCGTTGACACTCGACGAGTTCATTTTAAGTTTATAATCTTGAACCTCAGTCTACCCTACACTCGGATAAAACTTAAAGCAAAGTTCTCGCTCTAAAACCTTTCGGTTGGTACAAAATAGTTTGTTCAATTTTACTCGCGAACGAGAAACTATTTGACATGCAAAATCGAATGTAAAATTACGATTCGTGTAAGATTATATGAGTATGTATAAATTTTTATTATAACAAAGACGTGCCCTCTGACTTCGCTTAGACGTTTTGACCAGTCATACAGAAGAAGGTTCAATTTTATAGTTTTTTTATGTAAAAATGTTATAGTAACAGCTTGTTAATATCCCACTGCTGGGCTAAGGCTCCTTTCTCTTTAAGAAGACGGTTTGAGATTACTGCATCGCGCTGCTCCAATGGGAGTTGGTGGCATAATTTTGTGGAAATTAGACATATGCAGATTTCCCTATGATGAAGGACAATCATTGCTGAGGACAAAATGAATTATAAACAGAAGTTAAGCTCGTAAAAACTCTGTTGTGCTTGCCAGGGTTCAGATGCGCGTGTTAGATTTATTTTTAGAGACTTATTTACGTTAGAATATTTTAAGGTTATAAGACAACGAAAGATTATATGAAGCACAAATATTTTTTAACCATTATAATAGCTGTAGTAATCCTAATATCGTTTTATTTAATATTTATCATTAACACCAATTACCTTAATACTAACTTTGTGTCTTGATAATTGCAGAAACACAATTCATATATTCATATATTATCAATAAATTAAAAAGAAATAACAATTATACATTATCATAGATAATTATTATTATAGAATTGTAATAACATACAATAAATAATGTAGGCGTTTTTTGTAATCATCTAATTATTATTTAGTCATTTCTTACATAATCTGACACGCGCGTTCTAACCACTGGGCATTCTCGGTTATGTTGTTTTTGTGATATTGGTAGAAATACTAATACTGTTAACTAGATTAAATAAATAATTATTAAAAATTGAATAAGTTTTTATTAATTATTTATTATTATATTTGATGTTTTTTTATATTTAACTTATTTTTTTTTTTATTAAAATTAATTTAATTTTCCGACTTCCAGTCTCGGTTCACTCATTCAAGAGGATGGCGAAATAGATCGAACTGTGAAGCAGAGGATTAACACAGGGTGGATGAAATGGCGGCAGGTTACGGGAACAAATTGTGATCCCCATATTCCCCTTAAACTTAAGGGGAAGATCTATAAGACCATGGTCAGACCCTCTAATCTATATGGATCAGAGTGTTGGGCTATAAAAGGGATGACTGAAAGATAATTGCCTGTGGTGGATTTGAGAATACTGAGAGGAATGTGTGGTGTTACGCGAATAGATACAGTAAGGAATGAGTACATAAGAGGAAGCTTGAAAGTGGCACCGGTAACCGAGAAGCTATGTGGAAACCAGCTGTCTTGGTATGGGCATGTTATGTGGAGGAATGAGGGCCATGTTGTGAGAAAGGTTTTGAGAATGGATGTGGATGGATATAGAGGTAGGGGGCGACCAAAGAAACGATGGATGGATTGTGTGAAACACGATATGGTTAGAAAAAATGTTACTTGTGAGATGACGTCCGATCGAGAAGTATGGAAGAAGAAGACATGCTGCGCCGACCCCAAGTAAAATTGGGATAAGGGCAGGAGGATGATGATGATTTGATGTTTTTTTTTTTTCATTTTTATACAAAAAATCTGATTGTCAATCCTCTTTTTTTAATTTAAATATGTTCTATATTTCCTTATCTTATTCATTTCGTGCTCACTGATTGAGGAAAATATTATGAAGAAACCACACGTGTTTCACTCTGCTACCAAAAATATAATAAATACATATATACAAGATCATATATATATACAAGATCATATATATATACAAGATCATATATATATACAAGATCATATATATATACAAATTTAATTTTACTTTACTCACATACCATGTAATTAAAATGTTAAAAAGAGTTACTACTGACTTTCTTGCCGGTTCCTCTTGGTAGAATCTACTTTCCGAACCGGCGGTAGTTTTAAATTTAATTGAACATTGAAACATGCCGGTTCAAAAGTGCTTTTATATTTATAAGTATCTAGTTGAATAAAGAATGTTTTGATTTAGATTTTTGATTTTGGAACTCAAATATTTGAGCAGCATGATGGGATAAGCTCCAAAACAGATAAGTTCAAAAGTAGATGAAGAAATGATCACAGGTAACATTAAAATTATATGATGAATTTGCTCGCTAAGCCGCCAATGTAGTGTCAAGTCGCTCGAAATAGACCACTTCATAACTTATCCTTTTTTTTATGCTATAAGGGGCAAACGAGCAGGAGGCTCATCTGATGGAAAGTGATTACCACCGCCCATGGTCATCTGCAACACCAGGGGGGTTGCCGGCCTTTTTCTTATTTTACAATGTTTATTTTATTACAAATTTAAATTGTGAATATTTAAGTAAGTGTTAGAGTCGTGGAGAAAAAAGAAGAAATTACATTTATCATAATATTGTTTATCGTTTTGATGTAATTGATTAATTGTATAAAAAAATACGGCGACGAAGTAGGCTCACTAATAATTGGCCATTTAAGCCACCTGCGTAGTTTTAGTTAATAATTTGCTCAGTTATATTATAGCATTGGCTTAGTTCTTTATATCTAGGGATAACTGATATTCTCTTCTTTATGTAATGAGCATTGATGTAAAATAATGTAGTCATCGTTGTTTTAATTTCTAGAAACATTGAGAGTTGAAATTTAATTCAGCAATAGAAATTACCAAAACTATGTTAAAATTCGGTGTTGCGAATTTCACAGGGCAAACTTTTGAGGATCATACCGATCCAAATTGAATTATTGACCGTACAACTTTTCGAACGTGAAATATTTAAACAGAAAAATCATAACGTGAATTCTGACGGCAAAATACCGTGAAAAATATACATACCTACATATATCTATAGAATAAAAATTGTATTTTGTAATTTTAGTAAGCATGTCAGACATTGTTAACAAGGATTTTTGATTTTTTGTGGGTCGCGGAAGTTATTGTTGATAACTGTTGATGTCTAGCGGTCATCGTTACTTGAATAAAGCTACGTATGAATTGAGTGCTTCAAAATCTTCACGATAGCAAGCGCAACTGATCCTGTGATGTCCCTCTAAGAGACGGAGTGGGTAGAGTATTCACTAAAAATAGTGAATATTCCGGTGTGCTAATCACCGGCGAGTCCTAAAAAAAGGGTGCTTCAAGAACTTAGATCACATCGTTACTTTCTATAAGACTAAATCTAAAGTAAAAAAATAAGGTTTTTATAAACTTTTGAATGATAAACAAAATAAATTCTGTGCATGACCAATGAGTTTCATGTATATATATATTATATACTTTTTTTTTCTTTTGTTTATGGCAACTGTTGGTGGACGAGCATACGGGCCACCTGATGGTAAGTGGTCACCACCGCCCAGAGACAAAGGCGCTGTAAGAAGTATTAACCATTCCTTACATCACCTATGCGCCACCAACCTTGGGAACTAAGATGTCCCTTGTGCCTGTGATTACACTGGCTCACTCACCCTTCTAACCGGAACTCAACAATACTGTAGTACTTAAGTACTCTTATTTGGCGGTAGAATTTATGATGAGTGGGTGGTAACTACCCATTACGGCTTTGCCGTACCACCAAGTTATATAATAAGAGGCGTTAAACTTCAATGAAATGTCCTCTTGCAAACACATTGCTATACCAAAGTCCATCATCAGTTCAGTTTGGCTGTGAAAGACTGTAAATTTATAATATTAGTATAGATAATCAAATATGCCTAAGCTAAAATATTCTCCGTCCTCGAATGTCTATTGATTATAATGGCGTATGGTTGGAATAGCAAAGAATAACAAAGTATAAAAACTAACATCATGAACAAATATGTACATTTACGTACAATAGATCAAACACCGTCGAAATCAATTAATCACAACATCATTATACATAATCGAGTAACAAACCTAGAAACCTAGGAGCTTGATTATGTAAGCTAGCTACTAATTGAACGAGGCATTCTATTTCACATTATTATAATTAGCAAGGATAATACACATTCTGACCCTTGAGTAAATTAAATCCAAAAACAAAACGTTTTAAATTATAAACTTTGTGAAATGTCAATTCGGGTAAAGGTATCCAAAAATTATTATCGAAGTAAAGCGATATAGATTGAACAAGTAAAGTTTGAAAACCTTATTTCGGTAACTTCTGTGAAATCAGAACGTTGTATCTCGTCAAATGCTAAGGGACGGACGGCCGGCGAGGTTTCTTATTGAATTATGAATACCCTTAGCCTTCAATCGTGATATCTTTTTTCGTGAGTGTTTTATTATTTCGTATTTCTGACTTCTGATGAATAAGGCGTTTGATATGATTGTATTTTTACGTTATCTTCTGCGTGGTTTTTTTATGAAATATTAAAATGAACAGATACTTTTATATTTACATTAGCAGCCTGTAAATTTCCCTCTGCTGGGCTAAGGCCTCCTCTCCTTTTGAGGAGAAGGTTTGGAGCATATTCCACCACGCTGCTCCAATGCGGGTTGGTAGAATACACATGTGGCAGAATTTCATTGAAATTAGACACATGCAGGTTTCCGCACGATGTTTTCCTTCACCGCCGAGCACGAGATGAATTATAAACATAAATTTATCACATGAAAATTCAGTGGTGCTTGCCTGGGTTTGAACCCGAAATCATCGTTTAAGATGCACTCGTTGTAACCACTGGGCCATCTCGGCTCTTTTATATTTAATTTATTGAAATCCGTAATGTCTACCTATGCGGCGTTTATCACGTAATAATAAATAATTTTATATGGATTTTGGAAAGTACGCGTAAGATTGTAATTAGATTAATTTGTTGGCTTGAATGACATCATTTTTAATATAGTATGTGGTACGGGTGATACTTGGAATTTTGACGAGATGTCCTCGGGTGAAATTTAGCAGCCGGGATTAATTCAGATGCAGAATGATAGATATGTGTTGAGTTAAAGTGGGTAGGTAGTTGGTGGATACCTACCTACCTTCTTGGGTGGTAAATTCATAGATCGTACCTTATTATTTTTTTACTTTTTAGTGCATATTCATTTGTTTATGAATAGTGTTTTTTTTAAGTCGTTTTTATTTGTTAAAGGTTTTTTTTTATATAAAAACAGTTCACTATGTGTTTATCTGCCATTCGTGAAAAATTATAATTGATTCGGCATTACTTTTGTACTTTATTATAAAATATATATTTAAGAAATGGTTAACATTTCAAACAGCATTGAAATTGGATAGTAACGACCACTACCCATCTGATACTTCAATTGCTTATGCGCCTACCGATGTCATAAAAGAAAACCGAAAAAAAAGTACGAATATATTGTTCTAATTTACTGGATAGACTTTGTTTCCAATTGCGCCACACAAATAAAACTATCAAAACGTTACAATGTGATGTCACAATAAAGTTCAGGCGGCAACCATTCCACTAATTACTTTGTTTTACTAAACATCCATTTTGACTAATTAATTTTATTTAGTTACGTTTGTACATGAAGTTAATTGCCTGACATGCGGTTTTCTTGTTACTGATGTTATTAAATGAAATGATTTTATTAATTAATTCAAAATACGCATGATTGGAAATGTTTACACTGACATTTTTATATTAACGAAAGGGTAATTAGACTATTTAATTGCTGTTAGTAAGTAATCCCCTTTGCCAATATACATTGACGACGAACAATTCTACGGCCAATGCGTCTTTAAGTAAAGTATCTGTGAGGTAAGGTTTTCTTTAATTTGGAAAATTTGCTTAACTTTACTTATTAAAAAATTTATATATGTTATTGCAAAACAAAAATAGAACAGATTACGGTTCTTTAAAAGTGAAAAATAGTAGCCTGTTACTGTCGCACAGCTAGTCGAAGATCTTCTCCCTCATTTGAGGAAAATATTTGGAGCTGCTTCAATGCGGGTTAGTGGCACGTGGCAAATTCTTATTCACCTCGTGCAGGTTTGTCACGATGTTTTTTTCACCACCGTGCGCGAGATGAATTATATATAAAAATTAAGCATATGGAATCAATTATGTTTGCTTCGGATTTGAACCACTGAGTCATCACGGCTCATATATACGGTTCTTTACAGACACATTAATTCTAAGACATAATTAACTATGTATTTCGTTTAAGAAAAATAATAAATACTTATTCCTTTGTCGGGTCTTCTTAATCGAATCCATGTCCAGAAGCGGTGGTAGCTTCAATTTATTTCAATCAATTTTCGTTGTTTTAGCTTACTTGAATATACAATATTTTGATGTGAAACAGTATCAATACTGGTGGTAGGAAGGTACTACCTATTTATCAACACATACATTAGTACATAATAATCAGCCTGTAAATTTCCCACTGCTGGGCTAAGGCCTCCTCTCCCGTTGAGGAGAAGGTATGGAGCATATTCCACCACGCTGCTCCAATGCGGGTTGGTGGAATACACATGTGGCAGAATTTCGTTGAAATTAGACACATGCAGGTTTCCTCACGATGTTTTCCTTCACCGCCGAGCACGAGATGAATTATAAACAAATTAAGCACATGTAAATTCAGTGGTGCCTGCCTGGGTTTGAACCCAAAATCATCGGTTAAGATGCACGCGTTCTAACCACTGGGCCATCTCGGCTCTTATCATTAGTACAACTAAGTATCAATATTTTACCACCAAGTATTTTTAAAGTAAAGCAGATTGAAGAAATTAAGTTTTTAAGCGATTCCAGTGTGACTATTTTATGAAAACATATTATCATTCTATATTTTGTATGATTCTTGCATGAACCAACTGCAAAGTGCAGTGTTTTAAGCTTATGTCTTCACGTTATCTCCTATTCACTTATTTTAGTCACATACAAACTCCTAATTAGCTGTTTTTCAGCTACTAATTAAGATCTTACTTTAAATTTAAACATTTTATGTTTCTTTGGTAACTTCCATTTGTTGACTCTGTTTAGAATGTAGTTGAAGTTGTCTTAATTCGAAGATTATCTGAAATATTTCTAGTTTATTTCGGAGTCAGATAAAGTACTCTATTAACGAAATTGTCAACAGCAATTCACTTCATTTCATTGTCAAATTATTTTCCACGATAATTTGAAAGATTAGCCAACTGCTCGAGAGACATTAAAGTGCATCAGTGTTTACACACACGCAGACAGACGGACAGATGCACTCTCTATTTCCTCTGTCAATAAATTTTCAGTGCGAGTTAGAGAGATGGAAGGTATACCTACTTCTATGAGAGCCAAGATGGCCCCAGTGGTTAGGACGCCTCTTTTTTAACGTATGATTGCGGGTTGAAATCCAGACAAGCCCTATTGAGTTATTAGCTTAAATGTGCTTATACTTCATCTCGTGCTCGGATGTGAAGGAAAAAATCGAGATGAAACCTGCATAAAATGTCCAATTTCTATGTAAGCCTGCATTGGAGCAGCGTGGTGTAATAATCTGAAAACCTTTAAACCAGCTTTTTGTACAATTTATTGACTCATACATACCGTGGTAACCTTAATGTACGACTCTTAATGTGAGTCCTATTGATTTTACTTATACGGTACATCATATTTTGTTGGTTGTCCTAAGTAAATAAATAAATATGTACTTTAGTGTTGTGTAATAAATAAAAGTCATCGGTTGTTTGTATAAACTGTTTATATAAGCATTGTTTTCACGAAATACGTTATTCCACGTTTTGAAATACGACTGTTTTGTACTACACTTTACAAAACTGAATGCAACTATGTCAACATTTCTTTGAATTTTCGAAACAATGTTACAAAAGTTTCTTTTAGTAATTCTACCAAATAAACTTAGGTGTATTGTTATTCAAGATAATAGAGAAATGATATTCGAAGCTGTGAGCTAGTTTGGTATGGAACAAAGGGTCGGGTTGCATTGTTTTGGGTACTCAGAATAGTTTCTCACTTGAATAATAGCACTCATCTGTTCGTGTTTTAAAAATAATTGTACAACAGCTGATATCGCCTTCGTATACTACTTAAAAAAAAAAAAACAATTGTGTTATTATAATTGATTATATATCATAATTGTCTCGTTGATTTTAGTGTTTATAATTATGTCTCAGGAAGGATCTCACTTAACTTAGTTCCTAGTTGTGCTTCCCAAAATTTCTATTTTTTCTGCTACGTAAGGTTATTTATAAGGCTAGTTTTGAGCCTGCGAGGTTTTTTTAAATCTACGCCTATTATATGAGCCACTTCTGTTCTCTAACTGCAAGTACTCGTAACAATGATCAATCTGCAATATGTTTATTGGTCAATACCATTCCTGTTTCCAAATATCATAATACTTTTTGTAATCTGGTGTGGTTCAAGCTCACATGGACCCGGTGGCGGATAAAGTTGTTTGATATTTACCTTTAAGCCAATTACGCACGTCAAAGCCGCCGGTGACGTCACAGTTTTTAATCTGATGAACGAAAGTTTCGTTAAAACGTATAAAACTCTTTGTGATAAAAGGCATAAAAAAGTATTTTAATTTGACTACCTTATGTAATTCTGTTACTAGTGTTTTATTTTTTAATTTAAATCATGGCATGATTGGAAGTGGTCACATTGTGGTATAAACAATCGCTTAAATCGCCCAACAACGATTAACCTTGAGAACCAAGATGATATATCCCTCGTAATTTCAGTGGCTTACTCACCCTTCAAACCGGAATATAACAATACCAAGTATTACTGCTTCGCGGTAGATCATGTGATGGGAGGATGTAACTTACCCTGACGGGCTTGCACGAAGTCCTATCACTATGGAAACCACCTACCTACTGAATCAACTTTGAGGTCTTTACCAAGGTGCAAATTGCAATCTATTAGTGAATTTTGTTACAACTCCTAAGAAGTCGTACGTATAGATAATAATTCAGATCAAGATTTAATATTGAATACTCTGTATATGACGGAGTGGTTTGTCCCGGCTTGTTTTTAAAAAAACATGACGTCAGCAATGCTGAATGTCAGGGTTTGGATTTGTATCCATCCTCGAAAGTATGAAATTAAACTCAGGAAATATTCTTCTCTGATATATTCCAAACTTAAGAGGTCCGATCGCTCCGACGGCTCGAACGAGCCTCCCGATACTGGCGGGCGTTCGGCCTTTTATAACCAAAATGGGTGGGGGTACTATTCACTCAATATAACACCTATAACGGACGGTTAAATGTTTCAAGCTAATTTAACATCTCAAAATTCACTAAATATAATTAATTTAATAATCAAACAATTTTCAAGTATTAATAATAATTAAAACAACAATTTCCGGGCACTTGTTTTTCTTAAATACGTAATTTTCCGCCGACATGTACATTACAAACGTATTCACGCTTCACGACACATTCGTGGATCCGTGCAAGAAAAATGTATTCGTCTGTTGTTCCTATTTTCACTCAATAGCGTTCTGAGAGTTCTGTAATGCATTTTGCGCTGAGAAAAATGACGCTCGATGTACAGCGAAGTTGGTAACTCAATTTGTCGTTTCTTGCCCAAGACAGT
The DNA here is from genome assembly GCF_037043105.1 of Vanessa tameamea. Taxonomy (NCBI): domain Eukaryota; kingdom Metazoa; phylum Arthropoda; class Insecta; order Lepidoptera; family Nymphalidae; genus Vanessa; species Vanessa tameamea. The sequence continues at coordinate 1,140,062 of NC_087315.1, read as the reverse complement.
AAACTTCGGGGGATTTATCTCGTCCAAGTTTAGACTAAGACAGTACTAAGACAGCTCCCAGGTGCAATCTGTGTAACTATTGTAAGGAACAGAAATTTATAGTCGACTTTTGTAAGGATGGCCGCTTCTGACACCGTAGTTTATCAGAAGATCGTGCAAATTAAACTGTGTAAAATAAAGTTATCCTATCTTGAACGTATATTTACTTACCGAGATATTAAACGTCTTGTACCTGACACTGTTTTGTATCCTTACTTATTACAATTATAACCATGAACATCATTTAAATCAAATCATTTATTTAATAAGAATAGTCAATCAAATTATTTAAGTATATATTTAAATATACTACATAACATAATTCTTAAGACCTTGGGTTCGAACTCAGGGCCTCAGGATCTGCGGCTCTATATCTTGCCACTAAACTGACGAAGCAGTCAATTTTAAACGTAATTATATATTAATATTTAAATATGAAGTGGGCTCGCGAAAACAAAACTATCAGATAATTAATTTTGTTTGATACGAAAAATTATAATAATAAATATATAATTTTCATATATTACTTTGGGGTTTTTCTATTAGATGAGATAAAATGCTTCCTTAAACGCTTACGGAATCAGTTTTAATAAATTAATTTATTATTTATATTAATTATTTTTTAATTTAATTTAAACTGATTGCAAAAACAAAAGATACACGAATGGTGACCGAAAATCATATTTTTAAATCAAACATATGTATCAAAGTCGAAATAAAAACGTAGCATACTGTGTGTATAAATTGAAACATATAATTTGATCTTTATTGTGGTTTATAATGGAGTTGCACTGTGGCACAGATTATAAGGAAAATTTTGTTACTGGTTTTTAATTACAAGAGTCAATTATTAACGTTTATATTATAATTGTTACGATGAAATAAAAATAAAATAAATCGTAATAAATAAAAATTAATGAGCTTTTGAATCATTTATTTGTATGATTTAACCGATGGCGACAAAACTTGTTTTTTGTGTGTCAGCGAAGCTCACCCAAAAATACTTAAAATATTTTTTAAAGTTTTTTTGGGTTTGGATAAATATTTGTTACTCAAGCACGCTAGAACAGTGAGATGGTCAGTAGTCAGCTCAAGCGTCGCAAGTGGAGATGAATTGGCCACACGCTCCGAAGGGACCCCGACCATATTCCCAAACAAGCTTTGGACTGGAATCCCCAAGGGAAACGAAAGCGTGGCCGTCTCCGTCAAACCTGGCGACGCACCGTGTTGGCAGATAAGAGGCGGCGAGCATCGGAATGACGTGGAGCGAGGTGAAGCGTGAAGCTCAAGACCGATCGCGATGGAGGAGATCTGTGGACGCTCTCTGCCCCATCTAGGGGACATAGGACATTAAAGTAGAAGCACGCCAGAATCGCTTAACGGATTTCAATGTAATTTGGCACAAAGTACTCTTTTTTATATCCTACACATCTGCACCCCGTCCTCACAAACGAGCGAAACTACGGATGGGAACTAGTGTAAATATAAATAGACTCTTATTCTAAACCGGCGACGTCGGGACGGATTGTTATATGTATTTTTACTATTTACTCATAATAAACATACATAATCAGCCTGTAAATTTCCCACTGCTGGGCTAAGGCCTCCTCTCCCGTTGAGGAGAAGGTATGGAGCATATTCCACCACGCTGCTCCAATGCGGGTTGGAGCTATTTACTCATTGGATTATAAAATCATATAACTTTTCTTGGGTTACAGTTCGGTGTTATACATTCCACAAAGGCTTGCAATTCGTCAATTGGTGAATTTGGGATGCAAATTCCAGAGTTTATGCCGGGGCTGGCTGGTCTGACTGTACCATTTTGTGAGCTTTGTACTTTCAGATGTTCAGTACACATAATTTATATGTTTAAAATTCTATGCCGTATCCGCTTCTTTGTTTAAGTAAAAGCTATATCATTATTTTATGATGATACCTGACAGATTTCTGTAACGGTCACACACGTCAGATAATAGGATATAGTAGAAAATATTATTACAGTGCGCAATTGTCTGCGAAACCTAAGTGTAATACACTACAGGCACACAGGCACACAGACACATTCCGAGGCACAAATTTTCAACAATTTAACGAATAAATTATATTATTTTGTAATATAATGTAAAATAGCAATAGCTAGTATGTTTTAAATCAGGAGAAGTAAGCCTAACGCTTACCTTGTATGCTTATTACATAGTACTTTAAATTACCTTTTTTCCTTTTAAGTCTCGGCTTATCATCTTACGTTCGATAGACCCCTGCCGTACTAATCCCTAATATATTAAAATTGAGCATAAAATTACGTGAAAGTTTTTAAAGAAAGAATAGGATATTTAAGAAATTTTCGTTGTAAGGAGTACTTCCATCGAAATGCACCGTAATGACCTTCTGGTTTTTATTTTGTATAACATATTAATCACGTTTTCAACTTTGCAAAGTCAATATATTTAGGGTTAGCTATTCAGTTTTATAAGGAAGGTTGTGCATAGAATATATTTCTAAGGAATTTAGATTTCATGAAAAAAAAATACATTCATAGGTAGGGCTTATCGCATAACCAAATTACAACATAAAAAATGTTCGTACTCCTTGATTTTCATACACGTCTTATTATAAATTTAATTGTATTGTTTGGTAGACTATAAAATTTATTTAAAAAAAATTGTTCGACTTTTATTTGGTTTAATTCTGCGACATAACAACTGAAATGTTTTGATTTTGATCTTGATCCGAAGTATCAAGAATCAAAATATTTTGGTTGATAACTTGAAAAACGCGACCATATTTATTCGACACATGCGCGGAAACATGATAAATAAATATTTGGCATGAGAAAACTTAGTGGTACCCAAATAATAACCCACGATCCTGTAAAGATCACGTCTTAAATTGAGCCGTATTTGTAGGGTTTTCAAGGAATATTTAACTAAAACATTAAAATTATTTAGAAACGCAAGTATCATTTGTTCTTGTATAAAACTTGAATGACATTGTCCTTTTTAGAGGCGGAGGGAGACAGGTTTGAATGAATGTTTTTTTTTGTGAATGGCATTTTAATATTTTTGCAAGCCACGAACACTATCTTTTAATAAAAACGCTTAAGAAATTAATCTTGGTAAGTATTTTCACTAAGAGTAATGAGATGTCGACTTTCATATGACACTGGATAATAGTCATTTGAAATAGTCTATTGTTTATTTTACTAAGTATTTTTTGTTTTTTAGTTTTAACATTTAAGTTTTTAAATTAGTATTAATTTTTTTCTCATTTTAAATCGAAAAGTTTTGCATTTACGAGTATGTCTCATATATTTTAATTAATTAATTAATTTTATTTATTAAATTCAAAATCAATTTTTACGATGCCTTTGATTCGATTTTGTTTGAATTTTTCGTCTTTTTTCTATCAAATTACTTTTACTGTGTCAGTAAACTTTAACCGTGTGTTATATAATTATTTTCATTTTCATTTTACTTATCTTTTACGTACAAAAAAATGCGGACTACTGTAAAAAGTTTATTTAAATTATTTTGAGAAGTGTTATGCCACTTAGTACCTTACAAACCTCAAGCACTTCAATAGAATATCTAAAAGCTTTAACCATTCACATGGACGCAGAAAATACTTTCCATAAAACACTGAACACAAATCTAACTCTACTGCTTTATTTAACAAGAAATAGATAGAGATTTGAGGTCGTATGTTTTAACCGTGCCATTAAAATTTCCTCGGTCTTTACAGCACACGTAATTGAGCTATAAAATCTTGTGATAAGTAAAGACTTGACTCTAAACCTTATTCTGGCAACGAGCACTAATATCGCTTGCGCTTGATTGCCAAATGCTTATTAGCTCTAAACCGTCACTTAGAACACGGACAACAGAAGTGGCATGAATACATGGGAACTAAATCTAGTGAAACATATATACATACGTACATACATTAGCAGCATGGAAATTTCCCACTGCTGGGCTAAGGCCTCCTCTCCCTTTGAGGAGAAGGTTTGGAGCATATCCACGACGCTGCTCCAATGCGGGTTGGTGAAATACACATGTGGCAGAATTTCGTTGAAATTAGACTCGTGCAAGTTTCCTCACGATGTTTTCCTTCACCGCCGAGCACGAGATGAATTATAAACACTAATTAAGCACATGAAAATTCAGTGGTGCTTGCCTGAGTTTGTTTGGGTTTTAACCACTGGGCCATCTCGACTCACTGGGCCATCTTGACTCATCTAGTAAAAAAATATACCAAATCAAAATGTTCCGTGTTTGTTTAGAATAATTGAAATTAAGAAATGGAATGGCTATCATAGAATATATTTTTTCTAAGAAACGATTAACAGAACAGTGAATTTACTTACTCGGTGGTAGGGCTTTGTGCAAGCCCGTCTGGGTAGGTACCACCTACTCATCATATATTCTACGGCCAAGCAGCAATATTTAGTATTGTTGTGTTCCAGATTGAAGAGTGAGCGAGCCAGTGTAACTACAGGCACAAGGGACATAACATCTTAGTTCCCAGGGTTGGTGGCGCATTGGTGATGTAAGGTATGGGTAATATTTCTTACCGCACTGGTGTCTATGCTTAATACACCAATGTTACATCATAACGAAGTTTACTCGGATTTGAAACAATTTGTATATTTTTCGTAAAAAAGGTAAGGTTTAAACTATACTTAGCAAAGGGAGTTCGCTATTCAGACCGGACCAGGCCAAGACTAAAAGCAACTTAGACATGCTCCCACATCTCTATATTCATCGAGACCTTTCAAAGCTAGTCATCAAATCACTTCGGTGTAAGATAATATAGAACAATTTAGAAATTGAACATTTAGGAAATTCGAAATCACAAAAACTTATATATTGAAATAATACTTTATAAATATTCGAATGAGATTATGACATATTTAAAATACTAAAAAATATATTTTCTTAGACAAGCCCGAACATTTTTTTTTGATCAAGTACTTGCATATGCTTTTCACAGGCTGTATAATGTCACAGACAGACTAGTTACCTCATTTATAGTGATATAAATTCTGCGGGATAAAAAGTTAACTAGGTGTTTTTCCAGACTCTAATCTATCTAAGTGTCAAATATCATTCTGATCCGCTTAGTCTTTCTGGTGTGCTGGAGTAACAAACATCCATCCATCCAGAGATTGAGAATATCATATACTTAATAAGAGACAAGATCAAGAAGACACGCCTCTTCACGTTTCTTCCTTCGCTCGCCGATAACAATTTAACGCGGAGACGCACCTCCGTGAATGAATATATTCATACGCTACTTTTATAACGCTGTCACTTCTACTTCTTTACGATTCCCGTTTATAACATCAAATCTGCTTTTGGAATATTTCCAAACGTAACAAGCTGCGGCATATTGTTTCTTACACTGGGGACGGATCAGAAAGGGTACACTTTCGTTGTAAACATCAGACATCTGGTCGCATTGTGTAGGCCGGCGTACGTTTGGACTATGTTTAGTTTAACTGACACGCATTTATTTGAGACACGATTTTCACATAGAATGAAATAGTTCATATTATATATTTTATTTAATTCTTCGTTATAAGCACATCTTCTCATAAGTATTTATTGATATAAAAATATACATAGTATAGAGCCAAGATGACCCAGTGGTTAGAACGCGTGCATCTTAACCGATAATTTCGGGTGCAAACCCAGTCAAGCACCACTGAATTTTCATGTGCTTAATTTGTGTTTATAATTCATCTCGTGCTCGGCGTTGAAGGAAAACATCGTGAGGAAACCTGCATGCGTCTAATTTCAACGAAATTCTGCCACATGTGTATTCCACCAATCCGCATTGGAGCAGCGTGGTGGAATATGCTCCAAAACCTTCTCCTCAAAGGCAGAGGAGGCTATAGCCCAGCAGAGGGAAATTTACAGGCTGGTAATGTAATGAAAATTATTGTAATCAAGTATATTACTCGATGGTCCCTTTGTGGAAATTCTTTTGTCCAACAGCTGAATAAGATTCATAGACTGGTATATCTATAGAATTTATAGAACCGTCACATTACCCATTGATCGTATAAAAAAATAGTTTCAGACCGCAGCAGCGCGTACGTGTGAGAGGGGGTTTATTATTAGCAGGTACTTTATTTCTGTATGCCTGATGACGTCATACACAAAAAATCATGATGACATGTTGATAGTTAAGATGAGAAGGTAAAGTAACCTCACTTATAAAAATAGAAGTGTAACCAATATTAGTTGTAGGTTATAAACACATTGAGATACCAAGCAAATGTTCTGTGTTAGAGTATTACAAATCTTGTAAGATAGAAATCTTAACAGCTGGTAAATGTTTCGCTGTTGGACAAAAGGTCTTCTCACAGTTAGGAGAGGGCGTAGCGCATTTTTCTCTCGCTGGAAAATCACATTTTCGCGGTTCTCCCACGTGTATTTAGGACTCACCGCCGCTGACCTGCATCAAAATATCCAATCTGTCTGTTTCTTCGTAGGTTGGACGTTAAGGGATTGCTTGAAAAGGCGTTAAGTCTAAAGTGGTAAAAGTTCAACCGCCATATATAAACTTATCCTCGTAATATTTTTCTTAATCGACAAACGAGACAAACCAAAATTAAGCATTTGAAATCAGTGATGTATGATCAGATTTGAACCTGATACCTTTTAGTTTATTTGGACGTATCGTGGTGTATTTATAATTGTTCTCGGCGCTAGAGGAAAATATCGGAAGGATATGTCATATGTCGAATTTCAATAAAACTCTGCCACACGTGTATACACCAATCCAAATTAAAGCGGAATCGTGTAATAAGCTCCAGGTAAAATTATTCTTAGATTTTTAAGAGTATTTTATCAGATAATGTGTTTTGGAAATTATAAAAGTAGGTCAGTTTGCTAAACATTTCTCTATGGGACCGAGTGTCTGGTCAGGGAAGGGTCAAGTGGCGGGAAAATCAACAAGCGATTTTCTCGAGTAGGCATTCAATTATTATTTTTTTATAAAAAAGTTTTCTGGAGTTTAGTTTGTAACTTATTTTCTATTTACAGCTATGTTTATATATCTTTAAATATTTTATAAAAAAGTCACTTTCCATGTCTGTCTGCATCTCCGCTTTCTAGTTATAAACTTTCAATGGATTTTGATATAGTTTCAAAAACCAAAAAGGAAAAAAGGAAGAAGATTTGTTAACATTCTGATACATTTTTTGACTCAACTGTGGTAATAAATTAGCACGCTACCTAAGGTTTAAAGGGTCATTATATTTATTATTAGCAGATTTTAGAGTAGCGTAGTAACTTTGTATAAATAAAAAAAAAAAACTAGTTAAAATAGAAAGAAAAATTTAGCACAACGAACATATGAAATCTCTGAAAGCGTGACAGGTGATAAAATGGCGCACAGAAAATATGACCGCGATAGTGAACTCGCGTACTCGGCTCGAATTCGCTCTAATTTAACTTAAAAACTTCAACGAATAAACTTTTTTATGGTGTTAGTTTAGAGATAACGTATTATCTTTGGTATGTAATAAATTTCGACTTTAAGTTGACGTTACATATAATTTTTAATGTCTGTCTTAGTATTACTGTTCTTTTTATCCCACCTGATGGTAAGTTGTCACCACCGCCAATAGAGATGTATAGTGTAACGGTCATAAATGTCCCAGCGATGGACAAACTGATTATATGGTAGGTAAATGGATCGGCAAACGGGTGACCTGATGATAAGTGGTCATACCATCACGCGTATACATTGGCGCTGTAAGAATTATTAATCATTCCTTAAATCACACCAATGCACCACCAACCTTGGAAGCTAAGATGTTATGTCCCTTGTGCCTGTAGTTACACTAAATCACGCAAAAAATACATTTTTCTTTTTAATTTATTTGACCCGCCTTAATGATTAACCAAGAAGAACATCTGTTCTTCTTTTTTGTATATCTATACAGACATAAATAACATAATAGTGGTCGTTTTGGTTTGATGCAGTTACTTTGGAATCAACAAAATATAGGTACTTTACCTTTAATCTTGTTAAAATAAATCTTGTCCAAATAATTATTTAATAACCTAGAGCAATTCTTAGTAAAGTTAGCACTGAATAAAATAATAAACAATAAAAATATTTATTCAGCTTATTACGGTATACACAATAAAGGTTGGAGCCTTCTTTTAAGTGCAGCAGGGCACCTGTGCCAGAAGACACCGCTCTTCCATATCAATATCTTACAACAGCACATATAATATGCGTGTGTGTGTGTGTGTTTGTGTGTATGTGTGTGTCATGCACGTACATAAATTATATACACATGTATGTATTATTAAGTGTGTAAATTATAATATGCATTTTAATAGTGATTCTACCTCATCATAATTGAGGGTTAGTAAATATTTTTTTAAGATGTCTTTGCAAGCATGAAGTTTTAATGAATATATTTTAAGTTTCCTGTTAATCACGTTATACAAGTAACTTGATTGCGAAGCGTTCTGGTTGGATGTTGGTTCTGGGCAAATGCTGTTCTCGTACGAGGTGTTTTTGCAACATCATATCTATTTCTCTTGCTAAGAGGTATAAAAGATATAGATTTATGCTTTCTTATAACTATGCCGAAAACGTATAACTTTCTGACAGAAAGTATCCCAGAGGCAGTGTAGAGTTGTGTAGTGGGAAACATATAGGGTTTAAATAACATGACTTTAATAAGGGATCGTTGGGCTCTCTCTAGTTCAATAAACATTGTTTTAGCCGCACCGCCCCAAGCAGTATGTTATAACTGATTGAGCAAGTGTTATATATACTGTGTTTAAAACTCTTTTAGAAGCTATGTGTCGCAAGTTTTTAAATATCCATATTAATTTTCTTATTCTGTTTGATACTAAGTTTACATGTGAGTACCAAGTCATCCGATCATCGAGCATCACACCGAGGTACTTTATTGTCGAGACCTTCTTCAAAACAGGACAATCACATCTCACATTTACTCCGAACTGTGCACAAGAATGTATCTTAATTTCAAAGTTAAAAGCAGGTTGGGAACGCTCGGACAAGGTAAAACACATGTAATTTGTTTTAGCAGTATTAAGTGTTAAAAGATTAAAACTAAGCCATTCAGCAATATTAGCGAGCCCTTTTTCGGCATAATTACGCACATCATCCCAGGATTCTCCTGTAAAAACAATGGCAGTGTCATCAGCATAAGAGAAAATTTGCCCATTCTGAATTTTTAGGTTACATAATTCATTGATATAAATCAAAAATAAGGTTGGTCCCAACACGCTACCCTGTGGAACGCCATAGGTAATATCTATCTCATTGCTAATATATTTATCAATCTTAACCATTTGGGTACGCCCACTCAGATAGCTTCGGAATAAGGACAATGCAGTACCTCTTATTCCTATAGACTCCAGTTTTTGCAATAGGATGGGAGCTGAGACGGTATCAAATGCTTTTTTGAGGTCTAGAAATACTGTAAGGCATTTATTTTTACTATCTAACTGTTGTGTTATTAGGGTGCTGAGAACAGATACAGCATCTTCAGTTGACTTGCCACGTCTGAATCCATATTGGGAGTCAGATATAATATTTCGTTGGTCTAAATAATTAAGCAACCTATTATTAACTAACTTTTCCAATATTTTCGACAAAGCAGGAAGAACTGAGATCGGTCGATAATTGTTGACGTCGACTATGTCACCACCCTTGTGTATAGGCGTTATGATAGATTTTTTTAAGTTTGCAGGGAAAAAACCTTTACTAAAACATAGATTAGCAAAATGAGTAATTATGGGAGTTATTAATTTGTGTGCAAGTTTCAGGAACTCTGTTGGAATATGGTCCCATCCTGATGCACTGCCTGTCTTTAAGTTCATAAGTACATCATTAACTTCTTTAGAATTCGTATCAAGGAGACCAAATGATGAGTAATGGGAATAGGATGAAGTAACAAAATTTGGTGATTGTTGTTTCGAATTTTTCTGGAGAATATTTTCGGCCATTTTTTTTCCAAAAACTGAAGCCTCCCTGATACGTATTGGTGGCTGCACACATGAAAGAATTTCAATGGACACATATAGGATTTATCACGATATTATACTAAATCACTGAGTAAAAAATTAGAAAAAAATAAGCACGAAAAATTTCAGTGGAGCTTGCCTGGGATTGAAACCGCAATCTAAGGGCAAGGTCCACTAATCACTGAGCCATCTTGGTATCAAAGTATAATGAAGTTTATTATTCTTATATGCTTTGTGTAAACACTTTTCAATGAAAGGATGGCTAGAACAATAAAAATTAAACACTGTATTGTCAGCGTCTATTCCCACGACAGCCACTATTTTCATATGCCAATTAAATAGATCATACATACCAAGAGACTTACAATATTTTGAACTAGTTGTGCCCGCGAATTCGTGCGCTTTTGAATTTAACAAAAAAAAGTAACAAAAAATTGTTGTAGCCTAAGTTACTTATTACATCAGCTATCTGCCAGTGAAAGTCCCGTCAAATCGGTCCAGCCGTTCCAGAGATTAGCCGAAACAAACAGACAGACAGACATACGGACAAAAATTGAAAAAAATAAATAAATATTTTGGTATATGTACCGTGTATACATACATATGCATTTAGTAAAAAACGGTTATTTTAATATAACAATCAGCCACTACAATTTTATTATATGTATAGATATGTTTTACATAATAGTACTCTATTGACTGTCTCGTTCGTCTAGTTACAATGGTTAGGTACAGAGCTACTGATTCCGAGGTTCTAGGTATAAACCACAGGTCGGTCCCTCGTTTGGCAAAAAATCTCAGTAACAGCCCGGAGTCAGGAAGATGGAAATGTACACTCCCGTTCCTCAGAAAGCATGCTAAGCCGTTGGTCTTGCTCGCGAACTCTTTTCGGTCGTGCCGTATTGCCATCCCATTGGATTATGAGAGTGAGTAAATAAAGAGTACACCAGGTTTTGCACACACACTTGTGCACTATAAAATATCCTGTGCTTTTCATCATCATCACATGATAGTATATAGTTCCTTCTACGTCTTCCGCTTGTTATTAATTAGGGCGTTTATTATATATCATTTTTTAAATAAAATTCTTCAAATATTTGGCACTAAGTTCAGATAGATAAAATATAATACAATACAATATAAAATACAAAGATACAATGTAATAATCATTATAATAAAAAAATTACCATCACGGGACTCCCTGCAGATGTGTAAGTTACTGCTTCTTCGGCGTAATTAAAACTAGTTCCTTATGTTTAATAATATATGGAAGTAGAATTCTTCTCTCAAGGTACACGAGTTGATCTCCCGCTCTACCTATAGATGTTTCGTAATATAAATCCAAATTATTTATCACAGATTAGTGTATATCCTGATATTTTATAAAAACGGTTTGTTACCTATTTGTACAGTATATTTGACTAACAGCAATCCTATTAGGCCACGATTGCATATATTTATACGAATAAAATTTTTAGTGAGTTAACATATTTTTTAGTAATATACCTATATATCATTAGAAAATTTCGGCGAAGAGATTTAGGAAAAAAATAACTTTACAAACTCAAATGAATTATTCATTCAAATAAAATTTGAAATTCATAAGCTGTCTCATATTCCGAGATACGGAGGGCGAGTATTTATTGAAATATCTCTCCGAGTCTTTGAGGGACGGAGTAAATTTTTAGTCGCACTAAAATAAAATATAGTGTCGCTTTTCATCACTTACTTTAGAATGTTTTTGAGCATTTAATTCGGATGCAGCTGTAATTGAAATGCTTTTACAAATAAAATTTATAAATAGAACAAAAATAAGGACGTTTCATTTTCCCAGAAAAGAATTTTTTTTTTAACACTTGAGATAAAGGCTACCTGGTGATGAATAATTTAAAATAAAAAAAAAAACCAACCAAGATGTTCTATTTAAAATTTCGTCCTTATGCCGTTGACCATTGAGGAGTTCCATCCGGTTCCAATTCTAGTTGTGGAATAACGTCATTTCGACACAATAGTATAGGAGGAATTGTGTCTAATTCAACTTAAGAGTTTTATAAAATGCGTGGGGCAGCCAAGAATCTCCCATTGAGATTACTGACTAACTACGCTCAGTATATAGTAGTGCACAAGTGTGACAAGAGACCGGAAAGAGTTGAGGAGCAGGAACAACGGCTTTACCTGATTTCCGAGTACGGTAGTGTACTTACACACTTCCAACTTCTATACTTCCAGTCTGTTATTAAGAATTTATCGACAGAAAAACCCAACAACTTTTATGGGCCTGACTTGGGCTTAAACCCAGAATCCCGAGATCCGTGGTGTTATATTTTAGCCACAAAACCAACGAGGCTGTTGCAAAAGGTCAAAATAACTGCCTTATAGTCCCAGCTGACAACTCTAGTCATTAGGCCTGTGATAAAATTACAAATGACTAATTCTACCTTAATACCTAAACTATACAACCCAGAACGTTATTCCGTGAGAATAGAATACCTAACTATTAATTCATATACGATCGGGCAGAAACAGAAGATGCGATTAAGCTCTCAGATTAATTGATACTAAACCTGATTTTGATTTACTAATTTATTACATAAATTCCACTAATTAGAATACAATCAAACCTCTTGACTGTGGATTCATTACGTCATAATATTTATACAATTATATATATCAGTCAAAAATATATACTTTATTTTTCTTACTTAACTTCTAGTAAATATACAATTAATTCGGGTTTTACGTTATAGAGTAAAGATACTATAACAAAAATAGGACTAAATTTAATGTTATGAAACGTCACATGTCTATTTGTGTGTGTGCGTGTGTGTGTGCGTGTGTGTGTGTGTCTACGATATACTTAATAGGATCGGAGACCTTTAGCTAGAAGTGGAAAGTGTACAGGCTATAACTTAACTCTCCATAAAGACAAATTAAGCTAATATCAAGAGTTCTTGAACAATATTATACGGAAAATTAAGTTCAATATGTTAATATGTACTTCTTGAATCACATATTAAGAATACTTAACCTAGAAACCAAGTTAGACAGAAGCCTTGGCACTTATTGGCTAATTGCTCATTAGCATAAAGTATTGTGTCAGCTAGACTACTCTCCGTCGTAAATTATATGTATAAAGCTCAAACTACACATTAATTAGTGTTCTATGTATTAGTTGTTTGTAATGAAATTGCTTTCTAAAGATAAACAATTAAAAAAAAATGTTATTATATAATTATTTATGTCAAATCTATGTTTCATAGTTTTTAAGTTATTTATATACCCGTTTTAATATCAGAATATTATATAAATATTATTTTTCATTCAATTACGTGTATAGGAGACAATAAATTAGACATATTATCAAAAATAACCCTCTCCTCAAATTGAAATAGATCATTTATAATAAGTTATATTTTTATGATTAAGATATTTAAAATATATTTTCGTAAAATAACACCCTGTAAATGTTCCATTGCTGACTAAAGTCTGTTCTCTTTTTGAGGGCAAGTTTAACTTTTAGTTTAAAGTTGTAGTGTTTGTTTGCATTGGATTGCGTAGCACAACAATGAATGATATTCTCCCACACATGTGGCATCACATGAAACTTATATTTCAGTTTGAATATTACTTCCTACAATTCGAAATTTATTAGCTAATATATTGAATCAATTATACAGATCGTGTTAAGTTCCAAAGTGGCCTGGCCTCTAAATAGTTATTTTTCTAAATCTAGTGGTAAATTTTATAAAGATCATGGCCAAATAATCCTTTGAACAATTGTCGCTACTCTTTATCGTATTTCGATGAGGGCAAACGACATACTTGGAAAATTCATCAAAAGGTATATGATATATCATCTGTTTCATCATTTACGATATTCATGATTTTCTGAATGAAAAATCTTGGCGTTATATGACGCCTCTTCACTATACAACCGACAGTATAGTAAATACATTTGAGTATGGTAGTTATCTTAGTGCAAGTCGCATTATAATAATAGTTTACAATCAAAATTCAGGCAATACAGGCATTGCAACGTATACCGGGGCATAAGCTATTATAGTCCAAAATTAAGTTTTATATATATATTTTAACTGTATTATAATTTTCCTGGTTCATTGAAATCTGTGACATATTATGTGAAAAAATGTATATACCTTTGTTAATAATAGATACACACCGAGACAATGTACCTTTATAGTATCATAAATATTTTCCACGAAACATTTAGTCAAAACAATTTTATGTAAATAACAGAATAATCAACACCTGCCAACATGAAAACAAACAGAAATGTAAACTTTAAAATTAATTCTGTATAGGGTACTGCGTATATTAACACCGAAGTTACTCAGCGTGATTAGTAAAGCTGCGTTCACATACACTCTTGCTATAATATTTTTTTTCTATGTCCGCAATTTGTTCTCGAAATCATTTATTATGAAAATTCATTTGAAGATAACGTTTGTTAGGTTATTTTGGAATAGCTTATTATCTATAATTTATTTCTGTTTGACTGATATTTTTCCAAAAAAATTATGTCAGATTATGATTAATATGTCATTGAAAGAATTTAGACTTAACGAAAACCAATAAATAACATTAAAAAAAAAATCGTTTCGTTACCTAAGTAAATATTTTTTTGTGGCGTGTTCAGTAAAAGCACTCGGGCACACGAGGGAGTAAAGATCAGCAAAGGACAGGGAGTATGATGGCATGAGAGCACAGAGATACCCCCCAAGGTGCCAACAGATGTTCCTCATATAAAACAAAATAAATAGATATTTAATTAAGTTTGGAAACATTTTCTTGATGTATCTATTTAAATTTGTAAACGTGTTTGTACACGTGACTCATTACACAACATACATAGTATGTTTAAAGTTAAGTCAAATTTATAATAGTGTGGTGTATTCAGGGGTAAGGTACATTGGAGCATTATTCCAAAAATACGCGAATACTTCGGTGTGCGAATATTCATGCCTCATTGGTTAAAAATGTCTCTAAAATATATATTTTTATAAACACGAAATAGAGAAGGGAATCTTGTATATTATATAACTATACGACCAATATGAGCAAACCCTAAACAATAATAGATGATTCTTGTTAAGGCATCATTCTAGACACATTTAATTTCCATTGAAAAGTTGAAACACCAAACTGCTCTGGACGCTGCTAATTAAAGATATGCATCATATTTTGATGAAGTGTCTCGTACGAAGCTGAACAAACTACATATTTGTTGAGACTGTAATGTTGTCAAGGCATTCCTTAAACAAAGGTCCTACTGATGAAGATGTTTTTTTACACTGTTTTCAATGTTGATGATATAATAACTTGTTTATAGAAAATAATGAAAATAAAGACGTAAAAAATGTGTTAAATTAATATATATTTTTAAGCTTCATCAGTCTCTCAGAACTTACATAATGAGTCAAAAAATCAAAATCAAAATATACTTTATTCAAGTAGGCTTTTACAAGCACTTTTGAATCGTCATTTAACAAACTATTTAAAGTAAAGCTACCACCGGTTCGGAATGTAGATTGTACCGAGAAAAACCGGCAAGAAACTCAGTAGTTACTCTTTTTCAACATCTAAAAATACAGTCATGTTAGTTAAATACAATTATATATGTATGTTAGGTTCTCACAAAAATAGAATAAAGGGCATAGTTTTATATATAGAGGTCATATTAAAACCATTCGCTTAAATGAAATGGAATAATAAAACTTCTTAGCTTGTTTCCAAATATTGTATTAGTTTTTTTTTTTAAAACAATATAGGTACTGCCGTGGATATTGTAAAAATATTTTAAAAACATAATTTCTTAATATATGTATATATTTAAAAGAATTAATGAATTTTGTAGTACAAGAACAAACACAAACTAATTACTCCTGTTACTTTACTGTATAGAGTTACTAATTCTTCTGTAAGGCAATAAATAGCGCTTAACAACAGGATCCCACAAATTAAAAATAAAATTTTAAAGGAACGATTGTGTGCAAATAATACAATTATTGAGTTCATGGTTGATAGCACACCTTGGGAATGAAACGATTGCCTCCTGACTATTTTTTTGTTATATTGAATAATAGACTTAGCAAGACTCTACACGGGTAGAAAAGGGGCGTAATTTACTACAGCATATTTTAACCAGTTTCCACAATTTATTTATGAATATATCTTCCTCATGAATCACTCCGTTCTTTGGTGTAAAATGTATTAAAATCGGATTGTTCGTTTTTGAGTTTATCACATACAGACGCAGAGGGACGACTTTATTATGTAAACAAACACAATTTGACAAAAAAACACCCGCTGGGATTCTTTTTCCTGCTCTTCTCAGTTCGTAAGGTTTTTAATCCATACTAATATTATAAATGCGAAAGTGACTCTGTCTGTCTGTCTCGCTTTCACGCCAAAACTACTGGACCGATTTAAATGAAATTTGGTACACAAATAGTCTAGAGCCTGAGAAAGGACATAGGCTACTTTTTATTTGGAAAAAATGCTCTAAAGGGTTGAAAAGAGGGATGAAAAGTTGTAAGTTGTTGAAAGTATTGTCATTTTTAGGACTAGAAGCATAAAACTTATATTTTAGTCTGTATACTTATAAACTAACATATCATGACACCCACTAAGGAGCGAATTTTAGAAAGGGGTAAAATAGGGATTGAACGTTTGTATGGAAGTCCGTAATCTTTTAAGTTAGAAACATGAAACTTTATTTTTGGGATACTGATTAAAAAGGAGTAGATACTTATTTAAGTGTTTCTGCGTATTCTACCCCTACGGCGGTGAAATAAGGGTTGAAAGTTTGTATAGAAATCCGTCATTTTTGAGATAGAAACATGAAACTTTATTTTTGGGATACTGATTAAAAAGGAGTAGATACTTATTTAAGTGTTTCTGCGTATTCTACCCCTACGGCGGTGAAATAAGGGTTGAAAGTTTGTATAGAAATCCGTCATTTTTAAGATAGAAACATGAAACTTTATTTTTGGGATACTGATTAAAAATGAATAAATACGTATTTAAGTGTTTTTTGATATTCTACCCTAAGGGCTGAAATACTCAACAATGTGGTATACAAGAAGGTCTTAAATTTACGTAATATTTTAAGTTAATTTGTAAATATATACATATTCTACGCGAGCGAAACCGCGGGTAACAGCTAGTTTGACAATAAATAATTTTGTGTAATGCTTCTGTAATTAATAAAGAAAACTTGATTTGAAACATTAAGAATGTATGTTTATATATATATATATATGAGCCGAAATGGCCCAGTGGTACCCAGGCACCACTAAATTTTCATGTGCTTAATTTGTATTTATAATTCATCTTGTGCTCGGCGGTGAAGAAAAACATCGTGAGGAAACCTGCATGTGTCAATTTCAACGAAATTCTGCCACATGTGTATTCCACCAACCCGCATTGGAGCAGCGTGGTGGAATATGCTCCAAACCTTCTCCTCAAAGGGAGAGAAGGCCTTAGCCCAGCAGTGGAAAATTTACAGGCTGCTAATGTAATATATATATATGAATGAATTTATATTCAGGGTAGCTTGGGATGCTGTAAGAATTATAACGGTACATCCAAATCTGTTGAGGCATTTACAAGTGATGGTGGAATAAATAACTAACATTAATACATGAACCCCAGAAAAATTACAATATTTTTTGGCCAGTTTTGTAAAAGCGAGTGACCTCGGACGAATGGGCATCGCGATGCATATTTATAGCATTATTAATGATATCGCTCCGTATATTGCATTAATTTTTAACAGGTGTCTGAAACCGGGCTTATTTCCTGATTTATTGAAATGAAATTAAGTTATAATACTTTTGAAATCAAAAACAAAATCGATTTTCGTAATGATTTTATTTTGACACCTATTTTGAGACTGCTGTACTTATGAAATACGTATAATCTTGTAAAATGCTTATAATCCTAATTTTTCTCTTGCACCAGGTATATCCAATTTTGAACAATGAGCAATTATATCACTATAAGGATTATATTACTAAGAACATTTCGTAAAAACTGAGTTCCTTAAAGGTGCTTTTGAGTATAATCTACACACCAAAACTACCGATTGCTATATATATAAAGATAGATAAAATACTTACATGAACTCGTATAAAGTATGTTTTAATAAGATTAGACATAGTCGTAGCAATTTATAACAATAACATTAACCTTAATAAGAAACTTGATAAATTGTCTTAGAAATAGAACGTATTAAACTTTCACAGTTCCTATTATATTTAAGCATGCCTAAAATAAACTTGGTAAAGGAAATTCTGACAAGGCAGGCAACATCTCAGCAGTAATCACGTCTAGTGTGGAGCAATTAACATAAAACGCAAGCCAACTCGGCGCGCGTGCTTGTTCTGTAAACTACGCAGCATCGTCGTTTCTCATTATTTGAATAGTCTGTTTATTTTCAGTTCCCGTATATAATTATGTTTGTATATATATAAATAAGCGTGTGTTTATTAATAATTATTATATACACTTACAGAGATAATTTATTTCGATTGAAAGTACATACTCGTAAATGTTGTCCGTTGTCGCGGAACTCGGGACTCTCAACTTAAGTTGGGTTATAATAATTATATTTATAATAATATTATGTATATTCTTCGTCGTTGGTTTAGTGCATATAAAGCCACAGATCGCGAGGTCCTGAGCTCGAAACCTAGGTAAGTTCTATAAATTGTAATTGGGTTTAAGTATCGAAAAATTTTCAGTTACTGCACAATTGCACATGGTACTGTTAGTCTTAGTGTCTATAAAATTCAAGTTTATGAAAATTAAATAGGTATCAGATGCCGTTGCCCACAATTTCCGGTCGGATGTGCTGTCCTATCCCTCTCTCTATTCTCCCACTCTCATAATCATGAGAGTGATGGTATGAGAGTACACCTGTGTTTAAGCACACACTTCTGCACTATAATATGTCCTGCGTAGTCGGCTAGTCTTCCTTGAGATTGGGCACCATCACCGAAAGTGGTCAGGACGACATAATGTACGTTCACAATAAAATAACATTAGAAGTCTGTAAATTTCCCACTGCTGGGCTAAGGCCTCATCTCCCTTTGAGGATAAGGGTTGGAGCATATTCCACCACGCTGCTCCAAAGCGGGTTGGTGGAATATGCGCAATATATGCTCTACACAAGAATATAGATCTCTTTATAATAAACGGATACAGTCATTGTAAAACGAAGAATAAAGGTGAATTTAGAACACCTAGTTGTAAACTTCACAAAGTGAATAAACCCTTGCCAAGAACTTCCCAAGAAGTAGTCGTATATTTTTAACTTCGCCTATTAACTAATTTTAATACCATGTCAAAAAATATTGATAAATAAGACATATTACTAAACGCAAAATTATATAATTGATAAAATGCTAAGAGTTAGTTAGTGGAGTACTTATTGATTACCAGATGGGATATATTTAAATTTCATTTCATTTATAGATATAACTCTATAATTAAAATTATAAAGAAGGAGTAATAAGTAAAGTAAGTTTCTTGCCGGTTCCCCTCTAGAATCTACATTTCGTCTGTAAATTTAATTCGATACTGCAGCATGACAATTCTAAAGCTTTTAAGTGGTCTTGCGTTTTTTGTTTTTTTTTTTTTTATTGTAAACTGTCTGCAATGTGTGCAAATAAACTTTTCATTCTTATTTTTTTAGCGGACAAAGGCTTTATCTTAAGGAAAATGCAGGGAGCATGCATGTGGCAAAATTTCATTCGTTTTTTTATGCAGATTTTCTAATAATCTTTTTTTTACCGACTCAATTAAAATGATAAGCATCCAAGTACATGGGGTGGTCTGTACCGACAACCAACTTTGTAACATTCGCTTAATATTCACGTCTTGTTCCAACCAATAGGCCACCTTGGCTCTTTTCAATTCCGAGGTGTTTATTTCTGAACCGGTTGTGGGTTTTTGACAATCAATAAGCAAGTGTAACGCTTCTATAGTAAATAAAAACTTGAACTTTGATCTCTAGTTATACTAGTCACCCTTCTCACCCGAACACGAACCGTGTTTTGTGGTCTAATCGATATTATTTTACTATGATATTACCCACACAAAAGTTGGTTTGCACAAAGCCCTGCCGCAACATTACTATTCAATTGTGTTCGATATTTTTTTGTGTAAAAAGTAGGCTAACGGTCAAATGAGGCTCCCGATAGTAAGATAAAATAGGTCACCACCGACTATAGAATTTGGCACTGTAAGAAATTATTGCTCACATCAAACTAAAGCCAACCAAGCTTGAGAGCTACGACGTTAATTTCCTTGTGCCTTCAGTTACACTGGTTCACTCAACCTACAAACCGGAACAAAAGCCTAATTATTTCTAGCTGATGAGTAGGTGATATCTAGACGGGTTTGGAAAAAGCCTTACCAACAATTAATATGTTCATACACTGACATAAGTAAGTCTTTAGTCAATTTTGTTAGAATATTTCATATTTCTACCGTGGTTTATGATGAAAGATTACCTTGCATTTTTCCAAGAATTTCTAAAACATATATGCCATCCGACATAGGAGCGCTGTGGTGGATTACACTTCAAACCCCTACTCATGGAGGAGACGCTTTTGTTGAGGAGTGTTTAGAGTTTGTTACTCAACTTGGCTTCCTCATTTTATAATATAAATGTTAATTTTTTATAAAATCCCCTAGCATTTATCTGTCATATTTTTTTGTAATGGCTGACATGAAACACTTCTGCTTAAAGGAACACTTTTTAATGTATTCGATTAAAAGTGTAATTTAGTTATGACATTATCCAGCAATGAACAATTTATGTTAACCTACTTAGTTCGAGACAATACTTACACAAAGCTCTACCACCAATGTCAATCAAAAATCAAAATGTCTCTTGGATATCACAAATAAGTGAAATAAGCAAAAGAATATATCACTAAATCATTCTGCATTCGCAGATTACGTAATCCTCTAATGGTTTCTACCAAAATAGCCTTAATTCAAACTATCCTTCCCTCCATCCTTGATTATGCTGACACCAGTAACCTTGACTTCAGAGATAAGCAATTAAATAAACTCGAGCGTATTTAAAATCCTTGCATTCTGCTTATATTTGAACTTCAGTAGTATGGTCACATTACTTGATTATGCAAAAACTCGAGTGCAAGCGAGAGAGTGGGGTTCTTCCAGCTTGGCCTAGACCAAGCGGGGTACGGGCCTCGAGGTTGCCTTCCTTACCCGGGCTGGTCCTCCCCGGTAGCCTTAGTTACCGTGTCCTTTCTTTTTGACCCAATGAGTCAGGGTCTTGTGGAACCAGTGGTATGTCCTGAGTGCAAGCTTTAGCAAGTACTCCTCGCTATAGTAAGCAGCACTTTTATTCCTCAAATACCTTTTATTCAAGCCCCAGGTCGGCCCGATAAAAGTAATTGCATGTTTATCTATCTAAAAATTATCCCTAACACCCCGGAGTTTGGAAGAATGCACTTCCATCCATCGGAAAGAAGGCGAAGTCATGGTTTTGCGTTGGATTTCGATCATATTAGTGAGGGAATAGAAAGTGTACCTGTGTTCAAACAGGTTGATCTACACACACAAACGCACTTGTGCACTATGGTATGTCCCGCGTAGTTGGCTGGTTTCCCTTAAGAGTGACTGTGTTGCCCGAATTCAGTCATGACGACGAATGTATTACTGAAAATGGAACCAATAAATTAGTAAATAATTAACAGGAATTCGTTTCAATAATTCTTGTCTATTTGTTTTAATAAATATCAATCACGTTCCTTTTATACCAAAAGTCTTAGTTACGTGCTAAATGGTTTATATCTATAATTCTTGAAAGGAAACCAAAACGCTGCGGTAAATAATTTTATAAGTAAAATGCCAGAAGCAATATGTTCGTTATAACTTGCGGTATATTTTGAGACGCTATTATTTTATTTGTTAATAAATCGAAAGGTAATTATTTTCATTTAATATCAACAGACTAAGAATTCCTGTTCTCGTTAGGCTTTTTTTCAAATGCAATAACTGGCTGTCATTATTAGGTAAGGTTATTTAAAATTTTAAAAACGGCTTAAAGAAATTCTAAAATCCGTTCAAACGGTGATCAATAACGATTTGTTATAAAACGCGTCGAGATACGGCGATGGACGCCAGTTGGCACGAAATCTGCGCGATTCGCATTTTACGTCAAATATTTTAAGCTCGCACTTTGTGACAGATGTAACAGCTATTATATAAGATGATACGACATTTTATTTATTTTTATTTAATGTAATTGGATTTTATAGAAAAATACGAGCTAAGTCAGCACATTGTTTACCGGTGGTTCTTTATTTAATATAGATTTGTAAAATGACGATTCAAAAGTGTCTGTCAAAGCCTACGTGAATAAATATATTTTGATTTTGTTTCGTATCGGGTAATAAAGTCAGAATTCAAACAAAAACTAATGGAAGTTGCTAGCAAAAATGAAAAATACTAATAATTATTATATCGTAAATAATTATAATGAATATCAAATATAACATTAAATAAATTACTAAAATATATCTTTATATAATATCAAAATATTCTTCATTCGAGTAGACGTATAGACATTATTATGTCACAAGATTATATAAAATATACAGTTATCAACAGTCGGAATATAGATTCGAGAGATTTGAAGATCCGAGATGGCCTAGGGGTTTAATATGCGTACATTTTAACCGATGATTGCGGGTTCAAAACCTGACAAGCACCGCTGAATTTTCATGTGCTTAGTTTGTGTTTCTAATTCATCTCGTACTCGGTAGTGAAGGAAAACATCGTGAGGATACCTGCATGTGCCTAATTTCAATGCAATTCTGCCACATGTGTATAAGTATGTGTATAGTTATTCTTGTTTGGGCGTTTTTCATTTACACGCATCGTTTAAGTTGAAACTTATTAAGGTTTACAAAAAGTACAACAAAATAAACACACATGATTAAGTTGAATTCTCGGGTGAGACCGAGTGATACAAGATGAATATACATTATACACTACTGTTCTTGTTTTATTATTTTGTATGCTTCGTAATTTTAATTAGAAGGATATAATGCTGCAAATTTTGACGTCCAGGTTTCGAATACCGAGTCGAGGTAATGAAAGTTAATGTCTTTTTGTCAGTCTCAGAAACTCTCCGAGAATTTTACTCAAAGTTCAACCCGGGGGCAAAGCACGCAATCGTTGATGCTACCTGTTCCCTGACCATTTAAGATTGTCAGAGAAAGAACGTTTTCTTCGGATTTTCGAAAAAAACAAAAACAAAAGACACTGCCACTTGATTGCATAATCTTTTATAATATTGTTGAATATGTCCATTGTGGTTGAAATTCGGCAAACTATTCGTGTTGTTATTAATAACTTGATTGTGAAGCCAGATAATACATATGTGCAATACGAGTAATTACATTACGGAGAATACTGAATAGCATTTATTGAGTAAACATCGATTGAATGTATTTAATAAATAATAATTAACACAATCAAAATTACAAATATCATTGATGATAGACTTCACGGGTGCTTTGGGAGTAAAATTTTACGATGTATTGGAAATGATGACAAAAAATTGTACTACGAAGATTTTTACAAAAAGGGAGGGAGCTAATGCATACTTACACTCGTCAAAGATTGAAAACTGAAAGTAAATTACTTTTATCTATCAAACTCGCTCTACAAAATAGTGTATATATATTCAACGCAAGTTTTCAGTAGTGGTACTTTGTGTTAGCTCGTGCAGGTGGGTACCACCCAATCATCACTTATTCTACCGTCAAGCAGCAGAAGAATAAGTGAGCCAGTGTAACTACAGATATAACATCTTAGTTCTTAAATCGGTGCCGCATTGGTAGTGTAAGGAATTGCAATTTTTACCACCACTTACTATCGGGTAGCCCATTTGACTGTACGTGTCTTTGCCATAAAAACCACATATAAAAGTACTCGTACATTTAAATGCAAACGTATTGTTATATTATTTTTTAGTTTAGTTTGCATTTATGTCATTTCGAGTTTTCCGAATTTCGACTGCATTGTTTTCAATGCGCAGAATACGATGTTAATGCAGATAGAAAACCAATCATTTCTCTTTCTCTATTTATGTTTGACGTGGCCAAGCGGCAAGCAAACATGTTACAAAATATTCCTTCAATTCTTTTGTAAATTGGTCTCCGGTTGCGGTCGATGAATTTGCTCCTTTTTTATTGCGGTTTCATTTTTTAATTTATTCGATGCCATATGGAACAGACACAAACACATTTCGAAATTGAAATCAGTACAAAAATTTCACATGATATCGCATCAACCACAACAACAACAATGGACGGATAGATGATTCGTCCATAAGTTCCAGTATTCACGGAAAACCCATTATTTTCATTGGCCATTCACTCGTTCTTCCTACAAAAAAGCAATTATTTCGATAGCATTTCCTGTAATAGTTATGTTTCTAATGTTAATATGTACATACATATATACATATACAATTAAGTCCACTCACCCATATATATATGGGTGGACTTAAGTAATAACTTGGTATTATTTTTATTTTAATAAATATCTCTTATTCGTTTTTAAAGTATGTCTAACATTAAAATTAATAATATTTCATAATTAAAAATAGTTACTGTAATAATCATGAACTTGCCTTTGCCACGAACAGAATGCTAGAAGCATTTCCCTGTTGAGTCGCAATACGAACTAGCGTTCCTTTCACCAGTGAAGCCAATAATGTTATACTTTTTAATAAGTTTTTTTAATTCTATATGTATGTTGTTGAGGCGTTAATATTAATAATTCTTATATGTAAATAAAGTGCAAATCAAATTTAATTCCATTAGTAAATAAATTGCTAGTAAAATTTCATTAAAATAGCATTATTTTATGCATTTATAATTCAATGGATTTTCATTTAATAACATTGTAAATCTTACCATAGTGTTTTGTAACTTTATTTACAAAAGTACTTTAGTGTACTTTCGTTGTTGAGTGTGCTTCAATAGGTTATTTCAATGTTTATTTTATTTTAATTTAGACTCTATATTGTTAAAAATGAAAGCAAATAAAATAAAATAAATTATAACAATATTCAATACAAATACCTTAACGGGGAACGTCCTTAGGGAGCAGGCTTCATTCATTTCTTTCATGTAGCAGGTTTAAAAATGGCAAAATTCCCTACTATTCCCGACTTTAGCCCAGCTCGTGTTTGTTTCTGTTTCACAGCGATCAATAACAGCCAAGATTACTCTTTAGACATTTTTATTCATTCATCAGACATTAGAATTTTTTAGTACCGTTGGCAAAATAGTTTAGTTAAAATGTGTGTCATTAATGCGAAATTTTAAAGCAGCTGTAAATGACAAAAAAATACATTAATATATTTTTTTATACATATGTATGGCTGGAAATAAAGTTTTTGATGAGCCAAGCGATTTTTTTACATAACACATCTTGTAATATCACTAAATGTCCTAATAAAAATATTGGAATCAATATTTTTTAAAGTTTGGAGTTTATTCAAAACGCTGCCTTAATGATGGTTGACGTGACAGAAATTTAGCCAATATACATGTATTGGCTAAAAATGAAGGAACGACACTAGATAAATTCTCATTTAAAAAAAAAAATCTTAGAACTTTTTTTTTATTGGGACACTTCCACTTTTCGTTTCTTACATTATAGATCGAAGTCGGTTTTTTTCAAAATTAATTATAAATTGCCTGAATTGACCACATGAAAAATTAATATTGCTTGCACATGCTTAGAGCTGCAATCCTAATTTTTAGTTTCACATGTTCAAGTCACTATCTTTCTTACTGTATATATGAATGTAATCAATATCCCGCTGAGTTTCTTTCGCCGGTTCTTCTCAGGTCCGAGGTGTTAAATTCCGAGCCGGTGGTAGATTTTTGACTATCAATAAGCAAGTGTAAACACTTCTATATTGAATAAAGATTTTTGACTTTGACTTTGACTTTTAATGAATTTACTCGACAATGAATAATAAAGGGGATTGCATCAAGCAACAATATTAAACGTTACGTTAACGTACGTAACAATACTGTTGTGTTCCGATTTGAAGGGTGAGTGAGCCAGTTTGTATACAGTCATAACGGACATAACAGCATTTCCAATGCGACATCAACCATGGAGGTTAATGGCGCACTGAAACTGTAAGGAATGGTTAATAATACCTCGTATCATCAGGTCACCCATTAGCCAATCCTATCATATAAAAACATTGAATTCCGCGTTGAATAAATCGTTTGACCAGCGCTGGGACCTTTACGGTTGTTACAGTCTTACAACAAACACATTTTTCCGCACCAACACACCTAAAGAGCATCGCATGCTATAAACGAGCGCCATAATTCTAACTAGATAAACGGATAATGGACGTATCGTGTTCTCGGTAACGTTTAATGTTGAAACTTTTAGGTTTTACACGAACATTTAACAATATTTAAATAAGAACATAGTGTTGGGCTATTCAAGGTTACGTATTATAATGTGAGTCAGTAGACCAATAGCTTTGCGGTAAATTATTTATTCAATACGGTTCTTATAAACACTTTTCGGTTGTGTAACAGGATTTAATGAATGAAAGTTTTTCAAGACAACTCGCCAAGAAGCACCGCTAGTTTTGCTCTAATTGTGTAATATATATATTTTAATTAAATTATTTTATATTCTGTATGAAATACAATGAACTTCAAGTTTTTTTCTCATCATAATCTTTAATTCAGTAAGACGCCTTATTTATCGAAATATTTTTTAAAAGGAGTCTAAATTTCAAATGTTTTGTTTAAAGTTACTATGTGTTTTTCCTCATAACGACTTTTATAATTTATTTGCGAAAAATATCAACATATTATTTCTTGTCGATTTTTTTCTTTAGATATATTCGAGATCGGTATTTTGGTATATTGATTGATGAATAATAATAACAAACTTTTGAATTTATTCAACTACTACGTAAACGCTACGTAGCATTGCTCGTAGGCTGACCGTAGTAGCTGCGTAGAATTTAACTGAGATATACCATTGATTCTACCAGAATTATTAACTTTAAATGCTTAACTTAAATGCAAACAAAACTTTTATATGAAATATTCGAACAAACAAAATTTAGATCATAAGTAATAATTCTAGATTCTAGACATGAAGATGACTTAAACGGGGTGATGAACTTAGATCTTAAAAGCAAATTAACTTTGAAATAACGACTGCACTAATGGAGAAGTCTCGTCTCCGTTCAACAATCAGCGCATTTTCAACGAAATAAAAATCGTTTCTTCAACGTCAGACTAACGCAATTTCTTCATAAATGATCCAACGACCTCCAGAGCGGAATCATTGTGGCGATCTCTATGATCATGACCTACACCTTCACGCCTTATGCGAAGCACGCTTTTTCTGTGTAGTGGAATTTGTTTTTTTTCTCAGTGTAACCAACGATAATTAACCATAAATGTAGTTTAACCAATAACAAACAACGAATGCAAAACAAGAATATATATTTGTATCTGATAGATGGTCACTACCAGTCCTAGATATTGCCGCTGTAGGAAATATTAACTATTCCTCGCACCGCCAATGCACCACCAATGCTGAGAGCTAAGATGTGCAGTAGTTACATATATACTTTTTTATAATATAGATTGGCTGACGAGCAAATAGGCCACCTGATGGTAAGTGGACACCATCGCCCATAGACAATGGCGCAGTACGAAATATTAACCATTTCTTACATCGACAATGCGCCACCAACCTTGGGAATTAAGATGTTCGTCCCTTGTGCCTGTAGTTACACTGGCTCACTCACTCTTCAAACCAGAACACAACAATACCGAGTACTGCTGTTTGACGGTAGAGTATCTCATGAGTGGGTGGTACCTACCCAGACGGGCTTGCACAAAGCCCTACCACAAAATTTACATTGGTTACATTGGTTTACTCACCTTTCAAACAGGAACACAACAATATTGCTGTTTGGCGATAGAACATCTAAAGACTGAATATAACCCAGCCTAGCACAAAGCCCTACTATAAATAAATGTCCATAAAGCTGAAGAGTTTTGACAAAACCTACATAGAAAACAATCTAAGATATACATTTAAGCTAACTTATAAAAAGAAATAAACTAAAAACAGCACGTTTCACGTAAAGACCGTAATTGTTAGACATTAGCACGACGTGAGTAAGACGTTAATTATAAATGATTTACAGAGAATAGCTGCTCATTTCGAAACGGAGTAACTTTAAAGCGATCTCGCGTTTAATAACTGTATTTTTACTGTTTCGAAACACGCGATATTCGCTACCTCTTCATTTTAGTGACGTTGAATGCTGAAAGCCACGGGCAATTTGAACTTTTGACAGGTACTTTTTGATTGAGTAGCATGTGTATCACGTGATGGTGTGTTGTTATTATCATTTTGAATACTTAATTATTCTATTTATACAATAATACATTGAAATATTTAGTTCGTGTAGTACAAGATACAACATAAGTCTTTAGTAATGAGAGGGCGTTGGCGAGTTAGTTCTGATCAGATCTTCAGTTTTTCTATTGGACAAAAAGGATTATTTGGAAGTTGTGGAACAATGAAACTTCAATTCGGTGGAAAATTCAGAAAGTTCCTTTTGATTTTATCAATGGACGATAAAATCAAAATCAAAATTTTCTTTATTCGAGTAGGCTCATAAAAGCACTTTGAATCGTCGTTTTACACAACTGTAATAAAGGAAAAAATAAAACTACCACTGGTTAGGAATAGTAGAATCTATCGAGTAATCTACTAAATACTAAGTCCAAGTTTTTTATCTTTATTATCATCTTGTGTTGAATAATATGCCTTATTTATCATTTCTTTATAAATGAGCTTTAAATTTTTGTAAGTTAAAAATAGCAGTTGAATCTTATACTTGTAATAGAAACGAATACCGAGGCAAAGGTCACCATCATAATGGAATAACTTTGGGAAGTTGGAAACTAGGTGTTGTTGTGATAGGTGATATGAATTATATCTACTTACAAATTAGACAGATAAAAATTCATGGATGCTTGCCCGGGATTGGCGACCCACAACTCGGGTAAAATTAATGTGTTCGAATCCTGCTGATAAGTCCTGACGTGATTGCCTCATCAAAGTTCAAAAACAAACTCTATATATATTTAAAACAATATCCAAAAAGCATTTTATGGAAGAGGTAAGATGTACAAATGAGCCCCTTGATGGTAAGTAATCAAAACTAGACATTGATGTCGTTGTTTTAATTTATTATTTATTTAAAGAAATAAAAAGTTCATTTGGAAAAAAATTTTTAGAAGTGCAAGAGCTGTGCGCTGTAGATTTTAGAACAGTAGCAAAATAAATATTATAACAAGATCAGTTAGTTATAATTATAATCAAAAATATACATACCATATATAATACACACATATAAAACAAAAATGTGGGCAAATTGTTGTTTCGATATTTATATAAATAATTAATTGCATGCGGCCAACTATTTCTTTCATAACCAATGCACCAACCTTAGCCACTGATATGTAGTGTTAATTGTGTTTGTAATCATACTTGATCGCTCAACTTTTAAGCCGGAACACAACAATACTAACTGCGTGGCGGTATAAACACAGATTAGAAATCTATATATAAATAAAAGCGAAATACACTCACTGATTAATCTCAGAAACTACAACACCTACAAATTTGAAATTTGACAAGTAGTTTCCTTATAAGGGAAAAAGAACGGAACGCTAGGAACGGATTTTACAAAACTTCACCTCTACGGGGGTAAAACGGGGGTTAAAGTTTGTGTTTTATAAATTTCTGATGTAAACTATAAACAAAGATCTGGATCGTCTGTTTCACTTATCTAATATTACCTTATAAGAGGCTCTTGTAAACATGTTTACTTCTCCTTCCGGTCAATGCTCATATTCCATTAACACAAATCTATCAGGCATCGAAAATGCGAACCCTATTATTCAACCTTAATTTACATCTCGTAACCAAATCACTCGTTCGATTTATCACTGGAACGCTTGAAACAATATATGTGTATTAGTTCATAATTAATAAATTCTATAAAATATAAGGAAAGGTAAAACTGTAATTTTTTAAGGATTAATCACCTGTGTAATGGATAATTTTTTAATTTTTAATTTGATTTTATTCACCAGACTCACATGACATATATAACACGAATGAGAGAGATCGCTTTCTCAGCAGAGCAGAGCAGAGCAGAGTTCTAAGCTTGTCAGCTCTCTTAGAGGTTTTACAATCACACATGATGTTATATAAAATTTTTCAACAAAATTCATAAATCAAAAGGTAATTAATAAACAGTTAAAAAAGTAAGAGAACCGGCGTTTCTTTTCAGTATAATCGATATTCCACATGAAATAAGTATATTACTCATCTTTATAAAATATAATTCGAATATATACAGATAGTGCTCTAAATTTAAAATTAAATTTGATTAGGAATTCCGTTAACATTTATTTAATGTTTAATTTTATACACTTGCTCACTTGCTTCTCGGTAGAATCTACATTCCGAACCGGTGGTAGCTTTACTTTAAATAGTTTGTTAAATGACGATTAAAAAGTGCTTGTAAAAACCTACTTGAATAAAGTATATTTTGATTTTGTTTTTTTTTTATTATTAAACGATCTTTAATCACATTTTTATTAAACCATCCACATTCGAAATTTGTATGGTAATAGTTATTTGTTGTATTTCCATTAAAAAAGAGTTACAAACAAATTCAATTTTAAACCGAGGAACAAGAGAGGGTAAATTAAAAAGCCAATGAAGTAAATTGCGATGTCAATCAACTCGTAGCCGAGTCACTGCAAGCATATAATCAATCTTCATAAGGCAGATTAGCCTTTAAGAAAAATAAATTGCTTCATGCGTCGTCTAAAGCCGTATGAATTCGTGTGATCGATTTTGTATTCAGATAAATTCTAAACCGTAATAAAAATGTGAACGGAAATTCTGGTTATGTTGTCAGTTTTAAAAATAAATTGTAATTGATAAATTAGGTTTAGGACTCCTTTCCTCTTGAAGGGGAACTTTTTGGAGTTCCGTGACGCCGTTTCGATAAGGGCCTGACATTTGACATATACAGTTTTCCTCCCAATGTTTACTTTCACTGCTATGCACGAGAGGAACTGTGAACAGAAATTAAGAACATGAAAACTCATGTGTTTGCGCGAATTTGTACCCGCAATCTCTAATCAAGAGTCACGTCTTAGAAACGTTAATTTAAATGTTAAACACCCATTCTAACTGAATATTATACTATAATCACGGTCGAGGAAGTTACATTTCAAAGCATCAAACTAAATAATTATAAAGTGTTGTTTTGTAAAATAGTGTAATTTCAATTTTAAATCATATAACTACTATCTATATAGTCTGATTTCTTCTGGTGACTCGGCAGCAAATTATTCGGAATTACTTTCAGTGGAGATGCTGCTAGTATGCTGTGATCACTATCGATACAATTATATTAAAATAGCTTCAGAAAAAAAAACACACACACATACAAATCCATGTGCGCACGCACACATATTTTGTATTTATTTTGTTTTTCCGTTCATTAAGTTCAGTAAGACAAGTTATATTTGTAAGAATTTAAGATTTTGAAGTGCGTTATATTCGTTTATGGAACTATTCAATGCTTGGACTATCAAGATGAATCTATGTATATAGGTATATACAAGTGAAATACCACTCATTGATAAATCACGAAATCTCAGAAATTATAACACCTACAAACTTGAAATTTTGGCAGCTCTGCTAAAAATTTTGCGAAACTCTACCCCTAAGGGAGTAAAACGGGGGTTAAATTGTGATTATAAATTTCGCGCGGTTAAAGCCGCAGGTTCAGCTTGTTCATTGTATATCTATTAATGTCAATTAATATAAACAATTTTATAATTATAATAAATGTTATTCATAGTGATATAATTATTCTATAGTTACTTGTTATTTTCTTGCTCAGACTTGAGTATCTTACTTTAAGGCGTTCGCATTTTGCATCTAATACCGAACACTTTACAAGATTGCCCGTTACTCTGGTGATTGTATGCAAGGTAATTTTGTTTCTTTCATAAAAATAATAACCTTTTTAAAAAGTTCTGGACAACTTATTGTAAAAGTACGTCAATTATTTTTAAATGTGCGTTAAACTAAAATATTGTGAATTTATTCTGAGGCTTACAACAAGCTCGAGTTAATATGGCCGACGAACTCTGATGTGAAGTGAGGAGAAGATTGGTGAAGAATGTGATGAGGCGGTAGAATTCACCTGTCTGCTAGTGAAGCGCGTCACACTGTGAGATTGTGTCGCATGTATTCTTTAACGTCACATGAGTGGTAAGTACGGATTACAACCGGCTACCTTGATTTATATCTCACGTTTGTCATCCGCTGAGCTATCTCGGTAATAAAATATAAAAGATGGCAATTGCTCGTTGGTACAGATTTAAGTTGATTGTTACTTAGAAGCACGAATATAACGATTCTTTTACAATACACTTTTTATTTTTTATATTAATTAATTTAATGTTCTAGCGGTAAAACAACGTTCTCGGAAGACTATTTAACTTAAGAAAATATAATCATTTTCTGTCATTTTTCAAACATCATTAACATTGTGTATTTTAGCATATTACGATCCTATATTAATTCAAACGGACCTGCAAAGTGCACTTCTCTTAAAAAAGAAATAGTCATGCTGTATGTCTTTCGATATTTCGTCTCAGGTCTGAAGCATTTAGCTTTCCGCACATAGTTAAGTTTTGAGCGTCAATTATAAATAAAGATTTTCACTTCGACTTTGACTCTTGACATCAGTAAAAATGTTAGAATTTCATTCGTATCCATGTGATATCAGGGCATGTAGCTGTGTTATAAAGAGTACGCCATAATCCATGTTAATGGTTGTGATATCAATCGTCCATATGAGTTGTGCAGATGCCGCCATTATGAATAGCCAGCTTTAATAGAGGGCTTTAATTCTCAACTTCAGTACCGCGTAATGCGCTCTTGGGTGTATTTTAAACACGGTCGAGTTATAAATTACGAGGATTCAAATTAAAGTACTTTGGTAATGCGAATAGCTATCGGAATTTTTATATTAATTTAAATAATACTTTTTAACTAGTGAAATAAATGATCAATGGCAATGAGATCAATTTAAGCAGGTCGACATATATTATTACATATATGTGACTTTATTTATATGTACATTGCAGTCACTTGTCTGAATGTTGTATATGTAATTACGTATATTATGTAGAATTATACAGATCGTATTAGATTAGATGAATTATGAATACATAACGAATTTCATGCGACACTAAATCTCGTCAGTAATCCCTGTATATGTTATATAATGTACGATCACTTTATTCTGGTAATGAGGGTAATTTATTATTTACATATAAATCTGGAATAGTCCAGTGGCTAAAGCACGAGAATCCTAATGGAGGAAAACAGCCTCAAACCCGGTCAAGTACTATTGAGTTTTCTTTTCGTTTAATTATGTTTATAATCTATCTAGAGCGAGTATTTAATAAGAAATCCACTTGAGTTTTTTTCGAAGATAGTTATTTTGAAGGCTTTGAAAATTTAAGCATATGTTATTTACGAGCGAAAACGGTGGACACTCAATAGTGAACCACATTTGTATTAACAGTATTTTTTTTTAAATTTAATCCATAGGCGCTGTATAAAATATTAACAATTCCCTGCGCCATAGGTGAGATATATCTCACCTATGGCGCAATGGAAACTAAAATGTTTTCCCTTGTGCGTGAGGATACACTATCTTTCACTCACTCTTTGAAACAGAACACAATAATACAAAGTATTGCTGCTTGGCGGTAGAATATCTAATGAGTGGTATGGAGAGATCTTGTACAAAGCCCTACCACCCAGTTATATAAGCTCCAAACCTTAAGAGGCCAGGCCTTTGTGCAGCAGTGGGAAATTAACAGCCCGTCACTTTATGTATGACAGTAAACTTGACATTGAAATTACATTTCTTTTAGTGAAAGCGTTTTAATTTTTGTTACAAATTTGTACATGTAAATTTTAAAATAAAATAGATTTGAGTTAAAAATAAATAAATTAAATCAAAATTTATAGAGATATGCGTTCATTTTTAATTACAAATATTTGCATGAATACTTTTGCATACTTAAACGGATAATATAATTGATGTTTATTTTATGACTTTGTGCAAATAACAAAAGTTGCGCGAGGTTAAAACTACAATATTTATTTACTCCTACGAACGTAAAGCAAATAATATTACACCATTGGATAACATTCACATGAATCAATAACGTGTATGGAATATCCCATCGGCAACATTAGTCCGAGTTAAGAACGCGTGCATCTTAACCGATGATTGCGGGTTCGAACCCAGGCAAGCACCACTAAATTTTCATGTGCTTAATTTGTGTTTATTATTCATCCCGTGCTCGGCGGCGAAGGAAAACATCGTGAGGAAACCTAATGCATGTGTCTAATTTCAACGAAATTCTGCCACATGTGTATCTACCAACCAAATAACCCAATGCAGGATATTTGAAACAAATATAATAGTGTGTGTGTGTCTGTGTGAGTGTGTGTGTAATTAACATGCATAGATAGGAAAGAGTATTTTACAGATTTTATAATTTATTTATAGTTCTTCTCGGAAGAATCATTATACATTCTAAGCCGGTATACCGAGAACTGTTTTAATGAATCTGTGGGCTGGATTTATGTTTACATGTTTTGTTTTTTCTTTTCGTTAGTGGGGGTAGCGTTTTAATGAAATAAATAAAAAAATACTTTATTTAACTTAAAATTTCTGTAACCTGATGTATACAGAGTGTTATTTAAATTTAAAGTTGGTTTATATTATATATCTATATATATATATATATATATATATATATATATATATATATATATATATATATATATATATATATATATATATATATATATATCGTTGTCGTGTTGTCTGAATTAGTATGTTATAAAGAATAATTTCATTATTATACTTGGCGGTAGGACTTTGTGCAAGCCCGTCTGGGTAGGTACCACCCACTCATCAAATACTCTACCGCCAAACAACAGTACTCAGTATTGTCGTGTTCCGGTTTGAAGTGTGAATGAGCCAGTGTAACTACAGTCACAAAAGACATAAAATCTTAGTTTCCAAGATTAGCACATTGGTAATGTTGTACAGTTTACTAGTACTACTTTTTTATTACTATTTTTAATAATAACTTATAATATACTCATAATTAAATTTACGATTCAAATTGAAGAGACGTTACGATAATCGATGTTAGACAATTACATTTAAATCTTGTCACTTGCTGAAGTCAGACATTATATGATTAGCTGGTCGTGTGACGGCCGTACGACGTCGCGCTGTTTGACGCAGATTTATGATAACTAGCATATTATGTATGTACAATTTATATTATGTGACGCAATGTACCAGAATACGAATAGGTATATTGTTTAAAATTTTCAAATTAAACAAAAATTAAAAGACTTTTTTATATGATATAGGTAGATGGACGAGCAAATGGGCCATCCAATGGTAAGTGGCGCTGTAAGAAATATTAACCATTCCTTAAATCAATTTTGAACCTATCATTATTTTTTATATAAAAATGTACTTGTTACTGAGAAATAAAATAGCTAACATCTATTCGTGGTCAACTGTGTAACGTCACCATGAGAATGAGTTGGCCGAGACATTAAATCCGTGAAGCGTACGACACAGACACTAATGTTCACGACACTTGAGATTGCTACGAGTTAATAGCCCCTAAGAATTATATGGTGGGTGCCACGCAACCATTTGTATAAAGACGCTTCAGACGTCAAGCGGTTTATTACTACATATGAAATACTGTATATTGAACAATTTAACATCCAAGCTATCGATTAAACAGACTGCAGAAGCATTCTGTTGAATCTAAAACTTAACATTCTTTGCCATCGTACGTCTCCTAGCTTTCCCATAAATATGTGGTACATACTGATCAAGGTCCTACTCACCTTGAGCCTGTGGGTTGGAGCAAGTATGGTGATGATGTAGGTATGTATATGTCGCAGAATGTAAACTTGTTAAAGAATCGCTGGCCATTTATATGTTGATATTTAACAATGTCACGGTCTCGTGGATACCTTGTACGGCTGCAAATCTCCAGGCTGTATTATTTTTATTTTATTGTGTCTTAGACGTCTGGATTATGCATATAAAATCACCACATATTATAAAATGAAGCCCTACCGCCGCGTCTGTACGCGATAAAATCAAAAATCTTCCTAAGCAATTTCAATACGGTTTTCAATAATGGACGGAGCGATTCACGAGGAAGGTTTGTCGAGCAATAGAAATGTATATTATAATATAAATATTTTATATCGACCCGTGCAGAACCGGGTCTAATAGTTAGTAATAGATATGATAAGATTCTGATTTCTGACTGTTTCTATATGATATTGAAAATTGTAAGCAATTAATAAAATAGACATTCTAAGACTTTACACAAATTCCATTGCTTCCGATTAAATTTGTTATTTAAAATAACCACATTATTCGTTATCGTAACATATAACATCTTACAGAAATGTATTGATTAAATTATTTCTAGATCTCGCAAAGAAACAGAGTAACTGTATGTAGTTTATATTAGAGCTGTCTTTATAAACACAATGTCATAAGGAAAATAATTATGAATTGGGTCTCACATAATGTCTATTGTATCTTACTCCATAAATGCTTAATAATTGGGTCTTAAAGAATGTTCCTTAGCTGTATAGTTTTAAAAATTGACATCACTCACTTGCTTCTGGAACGTTCTTGAATGTTAACATACGGATTAAAAATCTTTTCTCATCTCTTTGGTGTTTACATTTCCGATATTAATCTATCAGTTTATGGTATTTGTTGTTTAATTTATTTTCAAAAAGCCGACTGTTTGGCTGTTATTTATTGTCAATAGAATTCACAACTCGAATTGGAAAGTAACTATTTAAAAGTTGTAGAGAAGTAGGAAGTTTAATAATATAGAAACACCGTCATTGTGACAGTGCCTTAAAGACACATTAGTCTCAGTACTGACCACTGTGAGACAAGACGCAGTATTGTGACTTGAAGTACAGGATGTAAACAATTATTATCCGTCTACATATAAGTTTATTTGTAAATATCATTTTAGATGTAAGTTTAAGAACGTTTAAAAGCGTCATTTTATTTAACAAACTAATTGATTATGTAAAAATAAAATACGGTAGTAACATTCGTCTATATTAATATTGACATGCGAAAGTAACTCTGTCTGTTCTCTTCACGCTTAAACTGCTGAATCAATTTAGATGGAATTTCGTGTGGAGATCGTTTGCCCACGGAGAAGGACAATTGCTATTTTTTTTAATTCACCGAAGCGGTAAAATCGTAAGATATAGGTATTATTTTATTAATTTTGAGCCGGTACACACATCTGTGATTAGAACGGCTATGATCGGTTTTTATTTCTTAATTTTTAATTGAATAGTTACAATATATAACTTTAAAATATAAACAAGTTAGAAGACAGAGTAAAAATTACAGCTCACCGAACTAGATTCAATAATACAATATAATATAATTTTACATTTTTAAAATAATCGATTAATATTTCAGAAAATTTAAATAAATTTTAATAATAGATTCATTTTCATACATTAATTGAGAGGCATTTGTGTGATTTAAATTCCACACGAGTTTTATCAACACATCACAATTGGCTCAGATTCAATGAACGTACAGCGGTCAGATAGCACGTTTTCGGCGAACCGTAGTTTACGACTATCGATGTATTTATTTTATTTTAATATATTTACTGAATTTAAATTTACAATATACTTATACATTTGGATATATATAATTAATTACATCGTGTTAAAATTATAATAGACCTAAACTTGTCTTCTTTACGTACAAATGACCTTACCTTACTTATTACTAATTTCTAAGAATGTATGGAAGTCTAGATTTACCAACGCATTGGAGCAGCATTCCATTACAAATTGTTACTGCCAATGCTATGAATTGATAATAACAAATATATTCGCCACAACACAACAAAAAAAGCAGTAAATGGATGACGTGTCGTGGGACACCCCGTTAGATCGAAATTAATTTCGCTGTATATAATTATAATAGAATGTTCGAGAATAATTAAATGGCAAGAAATAAAATCGGTACTACAAATCCCGTGTGAATTAAAACAATAACATGAAATAAGATTGAACATTGTTTTATGATAAAAAGAGAATGAGACGCAAAGGTCGCGTGGAGGGAGCGTAATGTTTTTTTCCTTACGTGACGTTTCTGCCAGTTCACTCTACTTCAAGTCGCTTAAATAATAATTCAAAAAATGAAAAGATTAGTTATACATTGTTATTGTATATTGTGTCAGTGTGGTTAATGAGCCCGTGATACAAGTCGAAAGAGGTCAAAAATCGAGATACAATCTCCATCCCTTCGTTAATATCAAATCCATAACTTGTTGATGTATTTAGTAAAATCGTGGTACTTGGGAAATTCACATATGAGGTTATTATGTGTTCATGTGCTTGATTTATATCATCATCTTCTGCCCAGTGAAAAAAACATTGCGAGGAAACCTACATGTGTATCAACTGTCCACTAACCGTAATGAAATAGGCCCCCAAATTCTCATCAAATGACGAGGAGGCCTTAATTCAGCAGCGTGACACTTACAGATTGTTACTTTTTAATCATAATTGCTATTTAATTACAATCAACGTTGGATATGTCATGAAGGATATAAGCTAGCATATGATCCAACTAAGAGCAAACCTTGTTTTAGTTAGTCCAGCCTTTAAAGCACTACAGCAGAGGAAATCCCCTCTTATTATTAAAAAGGACACAAGCTTACATCACGCTGCTCTACTACGTATTTGTACCCTCTGTATTATGAGTGTATCGTTGGTCTAGTAGTTTAACATAATCACACATCCCGAGGTCTTGGGTTCAAGCTCCAACTCAGGCCGATAAAAAATTATTGGGTTTTACGATCTAAAAAATCTGAGTAACAATCCAGAATCTGCAAGTTGGAAATGTGTACACCCCTGTGACCTGGAAAGCACGCTAAGCTGTCCCATCGCGTTATGAAAGAGAGGAAATAGAGAGCACACAAATGTATGCACTAGTATATGTCCCGCGTATTTGGCTGCTTTCCCTTGAGATCGGCCGGCGTGATCGCAATTGGTCTGGATGAGAATAACAAATAGTAAATGGCGCTTTCAACATAACCAATCAATAATATTAGTGTAACTATTTAAGTATTTACTTTTTTAATATCTCATAAGCGTAAAAGTATTGGTAACAAAATCACATGCCCGTTTATGTATGTATTATGTAAACCCACAGCCAATTTGTTAAATATTATTAACGTTAAATATAATTCTGATTATACCGGTATACGATAAATAATTTACACATCTCAAATTCCGTAACAACGGGTCCAGATTCGATGAACATTTTGCGGTCCGTCAGCACGTTTTCGGTAAACCTTCGATTACGCGTATCACTACATTTCGACTGTGGTCCAGAATTGCGCTATTATATTATAAGCTCTATACGCACCCCTTTACAGCTATTAATATAACCTTATTTTTTGACGGTCAAATGTGCCACCTGAAGGTAAGTGGTCACCACATTGGTAACTTAAGAAATATTAAACATATCTTACAACCTCAGTGCTCCAATTACTTTTGGCACCATGATACTATGTCCCTTGTGCCCGTAGTTGCACTGGTCCACTCACCATTCAAACCGGAACGTAACATTGACGAGTATTGCTGTTTGGTGGCAGAATTTGTGACACGTAGGTAGTGACTACGCAGATGGTGTTGTTGTATTAAAGTATTTTGGTGTAAATATTTTATCTGAGGTACAATACAAAGCCCACTAATATTATAAATGTGAAAGTGATTTTATTTGTTACGTTTTCACGTCTCAAATACTCAAACGACCGTCGTGAAATTTTGGATAGAATGACTGTTGCTGTCGAGCGTGATAAACGCCATGCCCAGTAGCGACAAATGCCCGAAAGGGACGGTTTCCTTCTGCGTATACTATGTCGCAACCCCCCGCTTCACCGATGAAGACTGGAGAGTAGAGTTGCCGCTATGCGATCATTCAGCCCCCGCCGTGAGTGTTGATGGAGCTAGGTTACGGTTCACAGTACCCCGTTTCCAAAGTATTGAAGACCTAAGTTTGGCCGACCGTCAGGGCATCATGCTGGTATGCGCAAGAGATCCTGTAACGTCCCCCAAAGAGACGGAATGAGTACTACTGGTTTTAGTGGGTATTCCAGTGTATTGAAACGCGTTTTTCCTGTGTAACCATTTGATAGACGGTCTAGAATATTATAATATTTCATAGCAATAATCGAACAATTGACTTTTTCTATATTTGTTTTTTGTCTTAACGCTTACATTTACTTACAGACTATTTTATATTCAGGAGGAGAGGCCAGTGGAAATCTAAATAAACGGATTAGAAAGGTTCACTGTAATATATGCTGAGTAGCATTGTTCCGTCGCACGTGTGCTGTTTCGAAAACAAGAAATCTCATTAAGGCTACCGGAAAAACACTGAATATTCGTTTACAATAATGTATTAATGTTTTATTTTATGTTATAAAATAATTGGCCTAACTAACTTTTTATGTAACGGGTTACTCTTCCTTATTTGCCCTTGATAGTTCATTTGCGTCAACATTTTATTTATAATTTTAATTTTCTGATTGGCGCTTTATTAATAAATAAATATAAATATACATAAGTATAAGGTACTTGCTTATCACATGATGTGATTTATTCCATCACTCCCAAAAAGAAACGATTAATAACGTAGACAGTTAATTTATAAGTAGACAAGTCCAATTTAAAATAAAAAAACCTAACGAGCAATATTTTAATTTGCAATATAGCATGATGACCGTAATAAAATTCTAATAACCCTACCAGATTTTATACAAGTATAATTTAATTAAAATATTATATAACCATATATTTTATATTATAGAGTGAACTTATGGAAAGGTACGCTTGAGAACGGTGGACTCTAACTAAATGTGGTGAAGATCGTCTATATCTCTTGCGGGAGACAGGACTCTCATCATCCAAATAGGGCTTCAACCAGCCGTTAAGTCGGAGAAGTTTAGGTACCTTGGATCCGTCTTGCACGAGTCCGGAAGCATCGGTCACGCCGTTCAAAGGACTATGTCAGGAGAAAGTGCCTTGATATATTTGTACCTGGAACTAGGTCTCCCGGGCGCCCAAGGAAGCGATGGCTGGATGCCGTGAAGCAAAACATGAGAGTCAATGGACTCACACAGAATGACGCTAAAGACCGCGCAAAGTGGAGTAGACAGTCGGAAGGCAGGCCCTGGCAATCGCTGGGGTTAAATGCCAGGCACAAGAAGAAGATTTACATTGAAAACATACCTATAAAACTCAATAAGTATATACTTCATAATAAAAAGGTACTATATAAAACATGCCAGCGTTAGATGGTGGCATAAATGCTTGCGCCATTTTCCCGTAGAACTGCAATTCTGATTAAAATATTATTGAAATAGCATCAATCGTATCTTTCTATCAGTGAAACTCTACGCTGCTACTACGCTAAAACTACGACCTACGCTTTGTAGCGTTTAACGTAGCAGGTGTTTCGAACTGAATAACCGAGTTTCCAATAAATACTAAAACAATATAAACTATTTTTATATTTATGATTTAGAAGGTATTTCATTGAATCGTAATCTCGTTCTTTCGAATTTCGAATTCGAATCTCTTGACAGTGGGTCTTTGTGCAAACCCGTCTGGGTAAGTACCCACAGTTTTAATGATTAAAAAATTGTAAGTAACAAATATCTTATCTGCGAACATTTAATTTGTATAAAAAAAATATTAAAAAAACTCCCCTGCTTTGGAATCGGTTAAACAATCCACATTTATTTTTTAGAAAAATACAACATAAATCTTCTAATAATGTCACGGAATCCCATTTCAATCAATTTTATATAAACCAAGAAAAAATAAGAAAGAAGTTACTCCTTGCCCCTTCTGAGCGCCTCAACTGGTTTCCCCTTATTTCCCAGGAGACTTTATTTTAATTACGTTACTCCACGAGATTTTGTTTAATGTATTGCGACTTTTATTAAAGCAATAAAATATCACCGTTAGACGAACGTGAATTTACTTTTGAGATTTTTCTTGCGATTCGGTTGAATTGAATATAGATTTGGATATTACTTAATAAATGTCTTGCTCGTAACGTAGTGTTTATACTAAGTCGAGTTATGAAAAATTGTGTTGAAAGGGATAAACATTAATTTTATACCCACTTTATTTAATTGAACAAATATATACGACTATATTAAAAAACCGTGAGCCGAGATGGCACAGTGGTTTGCTGAGTTTGATGTGCTTAATTTGTGTTTGTAATTCATCTCGTGCTCGGCGGTGAAGGAAAACATCGTGAGGAAACCTAAACGTGTCTAATTTCAACGAAATTCTGCCACATCTGTATTCCACCAAACCGCATCGGAGCAGCGTGGTGCAATATGCTCCAAACCTTCTCCTCAAAGGGAGAGGAGGCCTTAGTCCAGCAGTGGGAAATTTACAGGCTGTTAATGTTATGTTAATGTATGTATATTAAAAAACATGTTCGTAAATTATTTGGTATATATTAAGTATCGGCATATTTAACTTTACAGTACAGTATTTGTTTTAAAGTTCTTGTTTTTTTATTTCAAGAGTATAACCTTAATTTAATAACATAATCATCGTTTCTATATTTATTTACAGTATTGGTTAAATTATATGATTATTGCTCGACTTATTTAATATAGCGAAAAGTTGTATAGCTTTAAACCTTGTTCAACAAACGGTCTATTAAACGCAAAAAAAAAATCATATCCAGCTCGCAGTTTCTGAGATTGCTGCGTTCAAACCAATTCTACAGGCTGTATATATAGTTCATTTGCTTTCCAATGCAGGTAAAAACTATTTAGGTATAAACTTGACTTCGTTATTAACAAGTAATTAGCGTATGTTTATTGAGTTTAGAAATACATAAATATATATTATATTAATTAAATTAATTAATATAAATTAAAGTAAAGTACGAAACGAATACGCAAGTGAAGTGGATACTTTATAATTAGATCGAATACTATTTTACCGATAAACATTTAAAACATTCCAAATCCAAACTGGCTCTGATGTTATACGTAAATATTGAATATTGACCTAAGATTACGGGTTCAAGCCCAGGCAAGTCTGGCTGAATATTCAGATCTGGGTTTGGCAAACGGAATTTCAGTCATACTTACCTGAAGCGGTATAGTGGAATAACTACCAAACTTCA
This sequence comes from Vanessa tameamea, assembly GCF_037043105.1. Lineage (NCBI taxonomy): Eukaryota > Metazoa > Arthropoda > Insecta > Lepidoptera > Nymphalidae > Vanessa > Vanessa tameamea. The sequence continues at coordinate 1,096,448 of NC_087315.1, read as the reverse complement.
TTCTAATGGGAAAGGTCACTCAGGAATATTTCAAAATTGCATTGTGCTGTCATTGTTACAACTGAAACCACGTATTTTTGGAATTATTGAACTGGCGGAAATCGTCACGTAAGGGCCTCATGCATCCAGTCGAGCTTTCTCTCACTTTATTTTTATATTTGTCTCTTTCCTTCTTACAGTTTTATATAACTTTATTTAAACTTATATTTATTATTGCTTTAATTCACACATTCTATTTCGTGTCATCAAATTATTCTCAATTTATTTCATTGTGTTTGTCATTTACATACATAAATAATAAATAGTGAAATCAACTTAGCTCTAACTGAGTATCCCACAACTCGTCTCTTTTTTTAATTTTATATCGACTCCTCTGTTCCGAAGTATATTCTAAATAGTAAGTTCTTATATAAGATAGAGTAATATAATAAATAAAATAAATAATAAAATATTGGATAACATCACATACATTACTTTGATCCCAAAGTATGTAGCTAAAGCTTGTGTTATGGAAAATCAGAAGTGACGACGGTACCACGTACACCCAGACCCAAGACAACATATAAAACTAATGAACTTTTTCTACATCGAATCGACCGGGAATCGAACCCGGGACCTCGGAGTGGCGTACCCATGAAAACCGGTGTACACACTACTCGACCACGGAGGTCGTCAAATATATAATATTGATAGCATTCAAGGTTAATATGAAAATACAAAAGATCCAAGAACTTAATCCAAGTATTCTATAGAACCGTTAGCTCATTTTGTTATGATCGCAGCAAACTAAAACAGTACAACGCATAGAAAAATCCTCAAATTGGATATTTTTGTCCTTACCTAAAAAAAAATCCAAGTCATATAATACTCGTTTCCCAATCGACTCAAAAAGGTAATTTCGAATTGATTTATTAAATAAATTATATACAAACATACATAGTACATATAACTACTTACGCTATATATATTTATCTTCGAATAAAAGTTATATTATTCAGGAATGAATATATATTTTTTAATTCATTTCAATGTTTTATCAATTTCATTTTTTAAGGCTTGACTATCGATATGTTAGACTAAAAACTAAAAGATCAGGCTCCATTAATAACTTAATAAAGCCCGAAGAAAAATAAGTCCATTAATATACTACTGCTAGATTTAAATCCATTAATATGGTACGATTGAAACACTTCAAACTTGCCACATTGGAGAAGCGTAGGTCCAATCATGACTTAATGTTTCTGCATAAATTAATCCATGGTTCAATGGACTCGCAAAATTTACTTTCTCAAATTTATATAAATGTCCCAAGAACGATTCCGCGTCACCCAATTCAAAACACCTTCGCTATTCCTAGATTCCGTACAAATGTAGGGAAGTTTTCGCCTACGATCCGATATATGATTAGTTACAATGATATCGCCTCTCATGACATTGATATATACAGTCATAACAGCCATAGTTTTAAGAAAAAATTAGACTGCTCAATTAGAGTCAAGATATTTATATATATTTTTTTTTGTTATATTTCTATTTCTTTTTAATTTGGAGTAATTTATTATAATTTTTTGTTTTTATTTTAAAGATATATTAATGTAGGAGTGCAGTGTTTTGTTTTCTTTTTTGTTATTTAAAATATATAATGTAATTGCATTGGAGCAGCGTGGTGGAATATGCTCCATACCTTCTCCTCAACGGGAGAGGAGGCCTTAGCCCAGCAGTGGGAAATTTACAGGCTGATTATGTAATGTAAACGCCTGTAGTGGTGTATCACACGGTACATGAATTTATTTCCTACCTTTTCTTAAAAAATTGTGAATATGTCGATGGTGTTTCGAAAATCTAAATAAAAAATACTGCATGGTAAAAAATGTTCCCTTAAGAATAAGTTTTGTAGCTGATCCTACCACGTTGCTCAAGTGCGGTTAAGTGAATACACATGTTGCAGAACTTTATAAAACACATGTAGGTTTCCTAACGATATTTTCCTTCGCCACCGAGCACGGGATGAATTATAAACACAAATTAAGCATATGAAAATTCAATGGTGCTTGAACTACGACCTAAACATAATATTTATGTGTTTTATACAAAGGACCACTTCGTCTTTAGATAAAAATGTCATACATATAATATTACTAACAATTATTATTACTTATTAAATTAGGCTTGAAACTCGTTTTCGAACACTGAGTGATCTGCAACATTGACCACATAAAAAAATATTAAAAAATTTAAAAGATACATGCATGAAAACTTTTTTTTTTTAATTTGTTGAAGAAACGCATTTGTTTGCAGCACCTCTGGCTTTAGAACATATTGTTTAGCCAGGGAAAAGCACTAGGGCCCTCAAGTGCAACCATTCATCAGATTGTAACGCATCCTACACTAAATTTAGATTTATGGTGAACTCCGTAAGTTGGTTTCCAACATTTCACAGTGAGGTATGCGATGAGTTTTCATAGAATAACACTGCCTGGCAGAATTTTTTGCATAACACTTAAGTGCAATGGAATGCCTTAAATTATTATGTTACCGAACTTTAATGGGACGCAATTGAATGGATGATATTAACTACGGAACTCCAAAAACACCAATTCATGCTCGGCTGCATAGTTTTTTTTTTTTATATTATTCATTCCTGCGTTCATTTAAGTGCTCTCCATATAATGTGAAAAATTTCATATTTATTCGTCCGAATACATACTCATATGAACTCGCATAGCCATAAAAAGCTTTAAACGGTATTTAGTTTTAAAAGCAATTGAGATGTAGGATAAAAACAATCGTATGTTTATTTTTAAATACACGTTCAATGCATCAATTCGTCTACAATTGTTCTCCTGAGGTTAACGGAGCTGTGAGGGATTGTACAAGAAATTGAAAAATGTTTCAGCTGAAATTGCTCTCTGTGTTCGATTTCTGTTCGTATTTATACGCGATTTTTAAATATTGCATTCTGGGTTTTTTTTATACGTAGAATAAGAGTCTACATAGAATGTTTGAATCGGAAGACAAACAAAACTTTGACTTTGACTATAACTTCTTAAATTTTAAGTTTATGGTAAAAAGTCACATAAACATAATTGTAGATACATTGATTTGCTACAAATTATGTCTTCACAAATTTTCCGTACAATTAATAGTTTCGGACATATAGTTAAAAATATGTTTCCAACCCTTTTTTCAAGATGGCGGGTGGGCGACAAGGGCGGCAACCCCACAAACTTGGGGTTAACGTTGTATTGACACCCTCTACAAGTCCCACAAATAAAAATGCGTCCTCTAGAAAATGTTCAGTTTGACTCTAAAATCGTAACGTTTCAATGGACTAGAGGTGAAGTCTCCTTCGTACTCGGTAGCGATGTACCGTACGATTCACACGTTACGTATTAGGAATTATTGAATTCACGGCGATTGCTTTGGTGGTCTCTGTGTATTCCCCGGAATGCTCGAGTAAGGTGCTACGAGAATTCTTGAATGTCGAATGTCGATGGGAAATATATTACGGAAAGTATAGATCGCTGAGTTATCAATATTCTAGTCTAGTGCAACTATAACAAACGTCCTCATAAAATCCTACTTGTAAACAGTTTTTTTTTTTTTTTTTTTTTCTATACATCTTGAATACTGTGTAATTATATTCAGCAATATTTAATTAAAGCAATATGTGTTAAGGCATAAATTTTCGTTGACGTTGCCATATCGAGTTATGGTTATCAGGATTCTCGTTGTATCGGATATGTTCAAGATCTTAGCATATTAAACACGTTGCATATTCATATCGCAGCGACACTACAAGTCATCAAAGTAGAACCAAGCGATTTGAGTCCTTTTTAATACAGCACTATTGTCTATATTTGGTTGATCTAATAAACACTTATATGTTGCTGATAGGATCTTAGTTAGCGATTTACAATTTTATTCATTTTTGCTACGTTGGAAGTATGCACTTTGAATAGTCAGCGAAATTTGAATAGTTTTAATTATTATTTAATATTATACATAGTACTGAAAATAATCCGAGATCGTCTAGTTGATAGAACACGGTGTTTATAACAGCAAGGTCACGCCTTTATATCCGAGAAAATTTCGCTGATGTTAATGTGCTTAATGTGTATTAATATGTGATAAATTGTGTTTACATCATAAGCATTTCTTTTTTAATTTTTTTAATAAACTACGTCTACATAGTAGTTAGAAATGTCAATAGAACAACGGATTAAATTCAATCTGGCTTCGTCAAAATGCCAGGCTTAAACTTTTCTTTTGGGCTAGTGTCGCCTACTCCTAGCGCAATCTTAAAGCTTAGCCTAAGCGGTAAATTGGAATATTAATAATTCCCTAAAACGAGCAATGAAAACAAAAAAAGCAATAAACTTGAATAACCTTATTTGAAATTACGTTATTTTTTTTTGGAACAATGGAACACAATGGAAACTTTTAGAAAGGTACCCAGACCCTGCGAGGGGGCTTTTTTGGAATTTCTACCCACTAACACCACTGCCAAGGCTGTCCTCGACACGGATGGGAGACGCTGCGGGATCGTGTTGATATAACGGATTTGTCAATGCAGCACAAAATATTTTAATTTTGCTTTCGTGTGAACACAAATTTATATGGTATCCAATATTGTAGACATACGACCATTTTGTTAGTACAATAAACATATACCTATGAAACAAAATAAAGTTAATAATCTCAGCAAAAATGATACTCGAAGTTTGTAAAATTTATCACAAAAGACGGTTATTTTGAAGGCCTTCACAAAGATTTGGTCGAAAGCCAACTCAGAAAATTGTTTAACCTCAAGGACTTTTCTGAGTACACGACAAACAAAAGTATGTGGCCAAGATTCCATTAAAATGGTATACAACTAAGTACTGATCCGCAATACGGTACATCACGTCACGTAAAACGGGTACCTACTTGATATTTTGTTGCGGTAGAACAACTATTATGGATTATGTAAGTTTTTCTTCAAGAGCCAAAATTAAGTAGGTATCAGTGAATATTAACCTAAAGCCGTTGACCTAAATTTAGTTGACCCATATTTAATTTTTGCTTCATATATCGTGGTTGGTGGTGCAACATCGTTGGGATACCTGCGTTTGTCTGTTAAAAATCTACCTGTATTCGTAATATGCACATGTAAATATGATTTAATTATTTATTGTCATAATATGCAGTATTTTATAAAAAAAATCTAATTATTAATTGATGCTTCTATAAACCTAGATTACACTTCGATAAGTTCGATCGGATACCTCTGAAAAAAGCAAATAAGCAGCGCTTTAGATTTATAGTAGATAAATCTAAAATTTGGTAAAAAACCTTTCTCAGAGAAAAAAGAGACAAACTTATGACGCAACGAAAATCTGTATATCTTTCTTTATTACAGTTTCGATATTCGATTTTGACATCTATAACAATTTTATTAGTACTGTTAATTGACACGAAATACATTTTCATTGTAAAAAATACCAAATTTAAATTTTCTGTTCTTTATTTCTCATGATGCGACTCATCTCAATCAGATCTCGTGAACAAGAAATTCGTGGATAATATCGAAATATCGAGCTCCGCCAAATAAAAATAAAAACCCTGGTAAATATCGCGTTTTAAATAATTTTAGTAATAAAAATAACCATGTCAGTTTAAAATCTAATAATAACAATGTTTCATAATATCATGTACTTTTATATTTTTTTATTGCCATAAGCCATATGGGCCAAATGTTGGTAAGTGTTGGTGGATATTGGTAATGTAAGAAAAAACACCCATTTCCTACAACGCCAGTACGCCATCAAGCATAGAAACTAAGAAGTAATATCCCTTGTGCCTGTACATTAGCTTATTCACCCTTCCCGTCAAAGCCCTATTTGACGATAGAATATGCATGAAAATAAAATAAGGAGGAGAATCATAATTTATTATTGTTAAATTATTTGAATTCTTTTTAAAAAACTCCTTCAAAATCAGGCGGGGATAGAATCAACAACATTCGTATTTAAGCAAATTTTTCTTGTACATAATATTCTTATAAATGGTACAAGTTTTTTTTTTATATTGTAATTAATTAGAAGATATTATTAGAACTTTAAAAAAAAGGTATTATATATATATATATATATTATTTATTTGTAGCGTAGAAAACATCCAACATCTTGAATTTTCATTTGATTATCGTCTGGGAAAATTACTTAATAAATATTGTAATTCTTAATCAACGTGCGTAGTAATTAGTTAATTTGATCTTAATTCGCGTGAATCTTGCTGGCGCGATTTTCACGGCTCTATATTAAAGGTATCAATGAAAAAATAAATACAGATTAACAACACATAATATATTATGTTATCATATGGTTTTTTTTTATGAATAAAGATACATTAAGCAACATACATAAACATTGTACATAAACGCAACGTACTGTTATCACGAGAAAAACTCGAGTCTTTTTAAAAAAGAATATTTTATTAGCCCAAATAAATTTGAACAAAATAATTATTGGATAGGAAACTCGGCAAGTGTTTATGGTTCCCCGATCAAAATCTAACTGAGCTTTTGTTAATAGAATATAATTGTTTAGAAATTTAAAGTTGCTTAATCAGTGCTTAATCACTATTAATACTATCATTGCAGGGATGTAACAGTACGATGCCCCCAGCGAGTGAACTGATGGCCTGAAGATGAAGCCCGACTGGATTCGGAAGACGGAGAACCGGGAGTTTTGGGGTACATCATACATCGTTATAGTCAGTGGCATAGCTATCGTAGGGCCAGTTGGTGCAGTGCACCAGGGCCCGGAGCTCAGGGGGGCCTCTAAGCTAAGCTTTGAAAAGGGCTTTGAATAGAGATGAATATGGATTTACTAAAGGAAAATTCAACTCACTGTATCCTGTATCCTATTCGTATTCCTATCTATAATTTTGAAGGGCAATATAGGTTAAAGAGGGGGTGGAAAGAGGGGTGAGGGCCCGATTATTATCTATGCACCTAGCTACGCCACTGGTTACAGTAAACAATAAGTTTCTCATATTTTGGAGTCAATGTCCTAAATCAATTAGATTAACCTTTTTTTACTGTGGTAAACAATATATATATACATTTTTATTAATCGAACTGTACTAAGTGAGTTTTTTCATAAATGAAACATATAGTCAGATGAAATTATACACAAAAAAAAAAAAACATAAAAATCATTGCAGAAACGAAATTCATCCTTAACATTGAAATTAATATTATCATTGACACGGTGATTAGTAATAAAGTTACATTCGTGTGTGCTCAACGAAGCATATTGCATAAACGTCTGTTTGTAAGACTGTATTGATTGTTAATAGTAACTAAGCGTGTTCAGTGGGAAGAGATAGTATAATTATTTAAAAAAAAAAAGTTTCAACATTATTAAAAACTGACAGCTATGCGTTTTCATTTATTATGAATTACATTTGAGATGAGTAATGCTAATAACATTCCTTCTTTCATTCCTTCATTCCTTCATTCCTTACCATCGTAAATATATTATAATTTAAATCTATTTATACCTTCTTCAATATGAATATTTTTTATGGAAAGCAGAGCCGAGATGACCTAGTGATTAGAATGCGTGTATCTCAACCGATGATTGCGGGTTCAAGCCCAGGCAAGCAACACTGAATGTTCATGTGCTTAATTTGTGTTTCTAATTCATCTCGTGCTCGGCGGTGAAGGAAAACATCGTGAGGAAACCTGCATGTTTCTAATTTAAACGAAATTCTGCCACATGTGTATTCACCAAACCACATCGGAGCAGTGTGATGGAATATGCTCCAAACCTTCTCCTCAAAGGGAGAGGAGGCCTTAGCTCAGCAATGGGAAATTTATGTATGTATTTATTACATTGTTATGTAAATATTTTATAAACTATTAGATCAGATATCAAATTGTCCACAATCTAGTTTGAAAATTATATAAAGGGTAACTGTTACTGATGTCATTCTTCACTCTATACCTGGCTTTATATTACAATGTGCTAATTCTCAGAAAACTCATTTCCTCTTCGAACATGTATCTAGTTATTAAATATATTTCATTTTATATGATGATGATAAAAGTAGTCTCTATATTTATATTAAAAAATGAAACGTGTATCATACAAAGGTTTTATCTTCATTTTGAGAACGTTAGGAGCGAATTCCACCACGCTGGTCTAATGTGGAGTACTTATAAAAAAGACCATACCTATAATATGAAAATTCAGCGGTGCTTGTCTTAAGATTCAGAAGATCTGTTAAAGGGCTATTACGGATATGTATATAACGGGGCTCCCGCTGAGTTTCTTTCGCCGGTTCTTCTCAGGTCCGAGATGTTAAATTCCGAACCGATGGTAGATTTTTGACTATCAATAAGCAAGTGTAAACACTTCTATATTGAATAAAGATTTTTGACTTTGACTTTGAATTTGGGGCGCGGTTACTTTGGTTGTTGATTTGGATAATTAATGAATCGAGTAGTTGGCAAGCTACTGGAATGCGATGGTTGCTTGCAAACCCATTTGCTCTTAATCGAGATGAACTATTGTAATCTTTTGATATTTTTGTGGTGTACGATTGTTGAATCAATTAATACAGTGATTAGATGTTATTAAATACGTTTTATTTTGTGAATATCTCCATTGCACGCCTACATAGTCTTCCAAATGTCGGATCAATCCCCGAACCCAACTGTTCGGCATCCTGTTCCTCCGACATATATATATATATTAAACGCAACATAATACTCGAAGTTATGGCTCGATTAGAACTAATTCGATTATGTTTGAATTACCTGATTATGTTACTACCAATTTATGGCTATTTAACACTGTTGAATATTAAAGCAAACATTATTACTGAAATTTATTTTTAAACGTCGATTTTATAATGTTCAATTCGTCTATTTAACATGTTATAATATATACGGACCAGAAAAGTTACCGCTGGTAGTCATCATTTGAATTCTGGACTGTGATAGACCTCATGATAATTTCATCACAGTCCAGGCACTCACATATCGGCACTGCGTAATATGTAACATATTAAAATTTTGTTAATGATTCTTCTTCATTATGCTTTAAACAATTACGCCCCGTGGCTTGGGAGGTGTTTACCGGTGTTAGAAATAAAAACCTATATGCAATTCCAGATTATAATCTATATTTTTGCTAAATTTCATTAACATTCGTGCATCGGCTCCATTGATTACACAATCAGGCGATTGTGTAAAAAACTAAACAAACATTCACTCGTCCGTCCAATTATTAGCATTTATAATATTGGTAAGATGTCTTAAAGTATTGAGCGTTTTAAAACGTATTATATTTAGATAAAACAATAAGTATTCTGGTAGGAAAGAACATTGTGTAAGGTTGTAAATATAATTTTATGCTATTGCAATTTTATATCAAATTAGATATATATATTGGGATTATTAACATTAAGCCCTTAAGTATATACAAATAAGAATTTAAAATAGTAACTGTCCAAATAATGACGGCATGGAATGGTGGCAAGAATGCTAGCAGCATTACCTCCTTGAATCGCCATTCCGATCCTCTGAGCGAAAAACGAACGAGCCCTCCCGTCACCAGTGGAGCCAATAGGGCGAGGTTTTATACTTTTAATGATATATTTTATTAAAATTATATTAGACTTCATTTTACACTTCTCTAGCAAGATAATAGAATCTTGAAGATTCATTCCATTTTCGATGTTTAAAGTCAAAATTTAGTTGCAATATAATATTACAGTAAAATCATATTTATTTTAATAAAAATTTGTAAAGCTAAATTGTTGTAAAGAGAAGTTCAAAACAACGTTTCATTCGTTCACACGCTCAAACCGACCCGATTTTATTTTTATGCGTCTGCTAAAAGGCTGTTTCGAAGCAAACTACTGCTGGTTTGTGAATATTCCACGTTCTAGCTTCGAGTTGGACGTGATCACAATTTGAATGGCGTGCTGCTCATGCAATGTCTTTAATAGCCGCCATAAATTGAATATGTTAGATTCTACAAATGTAGTAAAGATGCAATGAAAATCACTAGGAAAACATTATTATGTATTCATCAAAAAATACTTTAGAATATATTTAATATTTTAAAATTTCGAATGCAGCTTCAAATAAGATCAAAGAGAATGCGACCACACTGTTCCTGTTAATTTCAAAAACGTTCTCTAGCTGTTATGCTTGTATCTGTAGTATATGCCTTGTGCTTCTTGTTACATTACCTATGGGTATGCATATCTTTCACGTACATTCATTTTAATAGGTCCACTTAAATAATATCTGTAATAATTTAAATTGTAATGATTACATCTCTCATGGAACACGTTCCTAATCCTCCCTTCACGCTGAACTGAGCGTCTACTTTATTGACATGTTCAATTGAAAATATGAAATATTGTACAGATCGCTCACGTACCGAGTTGATACTACAAAATTGCATCCCTGTCGCGTCTAAAGTCTGTCGACTTGAAAATTATATACGAGGTGGAAGTTGCTTATTGCCATTTCTTATTGTGAGTGCTCGTCACGTTCAAAGGCTTACTTATATAGATATTGAATCTTTCGATGCTAAAGAGTATCTCATTTAATACTATACTTACGAATACTAGGAATTTGAAAGTAACATCGTATTTTGTTCTGTTTTCAAATTACAATATCAAAATAGTTCGGTATAGAGCGTGGGATGAAACAAGGATCAATTTTAGGTCCATTTTTATTTTAGGTATGTATACATGAACTTTCTTTTGAAGTAGAAAAATACCTACATCTTTCTTAATTCAAAATGTCATAAAAGCTACTACTGATTCTTATATCAGAACTTTTTAATAGAATGTACATTCTGAAGAAATGTAAGTTATAATAAATAACATACATATTATGACGTTGTCAAAACCTATCCTTTATTAAAATTTATTCTAATTCTTATGAAGTACAAGTTGTATTTATGGGTTGGTCATTACATGGGTTGTTGGTATAAAAGCCTATGGTCTTCCTTGGGGTTTACGTTCTCTTCATACTAAGTTTCATCGAATTCAGTTCAGTGGTTTGGCCGTGAAAGCGTAACAGACAGACAGACCGAGTTACTTTAGTTGTGCAGGTCACTCTAGGTTGGTACCAATAACGAATTATTACAGCGCCAGGATTCTGCTTTCAATGATAATTTAACCAATATAACTACATGTATAAGGAACATAAAATTTCTCATGACTTGTGACAATTATCATAAAATTAAAAAAAAATAAATAAAGTATACCGAAATCATAATCGAATTCAAAATTCGTCATTAAAATAATATAGAAGCATTACGCTTACATATAAATTGTCAAAGAAAAAAGCTGCCAAGGTAGTATTTGATTTAAAAAATTAGTTTGTTTCGCGGTTTTTATATCGTTACGTTTCCAAAATAAATGCATATTATAATCAAAGTTATATCTGATACGAAGATGGAAGTATTCACGTTAAAATAATCTTTAGAAACACGTGGAATTCTGGTGGAATCCAAGACAAGTTGAAACATATATACATTTAATGTCTTGTCTGAAGAGAGGAATAAATCTTGTCGAAACTTCTAATCTGATCCGCTTCCGAGTTTCTGGTGAGAGTACAATTCGAAGCAAAAGTTGTTTATCATATTGTTAAATGTACGATAAAAAAATGCGATAGAATAATTTTCTTACAATATCATAGTCATTGTTACGTTTATATTCAAATCTAATTCAAATAAAACTGTTTTCTTACATAATATAATTCTATGAAAAGCATTGTTGTATTCGGAGGAGATTTGAGCTTATTTTTTTATTTTATTTCAACAAAGATGACTACTACGTAGCGCCGAGATCGCCCAGTGGTTAGAACGCGTGCATCTTAACCGATGATTGCGGGTTCAAACCCAGGCAAGCATCACTGAATGTCCATGTGCTTACGTTGTGTTTATAATTCATCTCGTGCTCGGCGGTGAAGGAAAACATCGTAAGGAAACCTGCATGTGTCTAATTTATCAAAAATATAAATCCACCGACCCGCATTGGAGCAGTGTGCTGGAATATGCTCCAAACCTTCTCCTCAAAAGGAGAGGAGACCTTAGCTCAGCAGTGGGAAATTTACAGGCTGTTAATGTTGTCGTATATTGTTGTTGACTAATACGTCAATGAAGAGTCAGTCGCCAGATAAATCTATCATCTATGAGGGGGTGAGACAAAATGTATAGGCATTAAAAGACTTAAAAGTGATTTGATTTCCGTTACTAAGTTTGCATAATTATTTCTATCTTTCTCTTCTATAATAAATATCACCTTATAATAAAATTATTTATTTTATTATTATTAAATAATATTTTTTAAATACTTTAAATATTATTTCGAATTTCGCTTGAAGCCTAGCTTGGTCTTCAAACATTTGCTAATAATATTAATTTGATAAATTATATAATTGAAAATAATTGAATAAAACCATTAAACATTCAATTCATTTAATTTTATACGTATTCAATGATATTTACATACATATAATTTTACATATATGTATGTATGATGTTATAATTTTTATATTATCTATAATATCATCCACATCAGCCACAATTATTTTACCAGCTATTCTTACATAAATACTATGATTACGTATGTTCAAATATAGAAATTTTATATCATAGACAACCCTACCTTATGAAACGGTTCATTTTATATAACTTAATTTACAAGGGTTAACATCAGAGGCATATAATGGCTAAGCTCCTCAAATAACAATTGTCTGGGGCCGAAACCTGTGTTTAAATTTAATTAAATACCCGAGTTCAAAGACTGGGAAGCCACATTATTTTCTTTCAGTCATAAGTTCACTAGATGTATGTTTAAAATGAGATATATAACTCATCTGAAGAATATTTGTTTTTGATTAATTAACTTCACAAACTTACAAATGGATCTCATGACGCGTAGGAATTTAATTGGATTCAATTAAGAAGGTAGTGAAAATAATTGTTCCTGTTCAACCGTGTACTATGCAGTGCCCAGACATGCGATCAGAACATTAAAAATAAAAAAAGTACCTATAAATGTAATAATTATGACGATCGAAGTTTTTTTTTATTTTGGTAGTAGTGTTTTGGGAAAGCTCGCCTGGGTAGGCCTTAATGCCTAATTGCTCGTGTGTTCTGGATTCAATGGTGAATAAGCTAGTGTAACTACGGGAACAAGGGATATAATATATTAGTTCCCGAGGATGTTAATAGTAGGATTGAAATGGCTTGTCTATGGGTAGTCGTGACCACTTACTCATTAGTAAACTTGCCCGTATTAGTCAGCATACTGGCAACAAAAAAAACATATTTTCCAATTTGCAATTTCCCCAAATTTCATGGTTATATCAAGCAATATTTTTGTTGTAACTTGTTATTAATCGACTTAAAAAATAAGTATCATTTAAAATATATTAAACAACACTTCGAACACTAAAGTGGCGTGGGAGTGCTCTGTTATTGCCACAAAATAAAAATCATTCAGTTGTTTTTGCGTTCGTAGCTCTTTGTGATTCACATTTTTTTTTTTATTGAATAGATTATGTAAAAATATAAAAGATATTTTACTAATATTGGAAAAAATACGTAAGAAAGTTAGTTATGTAAGCTTAACTTTACATGCTGATATTTTTAAGTGAGTGTTTAAATTGTGTTTCAAAGTTAGTTAGCGGCACTGTGTATAAATTTTGCTAACAAGAGTAATTATTTATGTTCGATCGAAATTCACCTAATTTTATAATCGTAGTTTAATTCAGGCCTTGAAAATAAAAAAAAATGTAACACTGAACCCTAAGAGGCTATACTATAAGTAAGGTAGGATATTAAAGGAATTTTGGTAAAATAAATAAAATTGGTAGAATTCGTTCTGTAATTAATTTGTCGTTATTTAGGGTTTTACATTAACAGCCTGTAAATTTCCCACTGCTGGGCTAAGGCCTCCTCTCCCTTTGAGGAGAAGGTTTGGAGCTGCTGCAATGCGGGTTGGTGGAATACACATGTGGTAGAATTTCATTGAAATTAGACACATGCAGGTTTCCTCACGATGTTTTCCTTCACCGCTGACCACGAGATGAATTATAAACACAAATTAAGCACATGAAAATTCAGTGGTGCTTGCCTGGGTTTGAACACGAAATCATCGGTTAAGATGCACGCGTTCTACACACTGGGCCATCTCGGCTATAGGGTTATATATATTTAGGGTTTTCTATTAATAAATTTGTTTCGGGTAATAATTCTGTTTTCGGTTCAGATTTTAATTCTAAAGTTATAACGTATAAGCGATTCTAGTAAAATAATGAATAATTACGGTACTAATATTTATAGTATTTAGGTATGATCGCATGATATTCTTGATATATTGTTTGTGACTTACCAAGGACATTGGATACACACATATATTATATAGCATGGGACCCCACAAGGAGTAAGTTTCGAACCGTTTTAATTTATAAGATATATTTTTGACTTGTATAATATATTTTATAATCGTAATAACTTAAACTAACTGAATTAATCAAACTCATTGTTAAAAATATACAAACATTAAAAACTAAAATTTTGGTAAGATGGCAACTGTAGATCATAAGACGAGAGACGCTTCTAAGGTACTTCTAGAAGCATCTTGATAGGGTATCCTATTTGGGTAGAGATACTTATAGCGTCTATTAAAAGCATATATTCTAGTGCTGAGTAAATTAGCATGATAACATTCGTAAAAGTTGAGGTCATATCACTGGTATTTTTATGACCTCATCTTCTACACCTTATTATTTGGACTTCGTTTTTTTTTTAAATCTTTAAGCAAGATTTGTAACACGGTAAATAAGTCACCACGACTCCTTAATTTTTTCTTCTATTATTCTCCACAACTTATATTATAATGATTATAATTATAATGATGACGGCTGATAGAAAAAATATAAAGCGATTTTGAGATGGTTCCGGCATTCGAAATATTAATGCTAATATTAAATAAAACATTTTAACTTTGTCTTCGTCAACAATACTAATTGTAAACTGGCTTGGTATTTTCATAATCTTATTTGAATATTTTATGTTATGGTGGCTTACTTAAAAGTTATGAACTCTTAATTAGTTCAGTTCATATTATTAGCGAAACTAATTACTAGCTTATTTTATATTATCATTTGAACTGATGAAGGAGGCATAATAGGCGACTACCAAGGGGATTCTGGACTACAACCTTATAATAGTGATTCATGATAGTGATAACTCCATCACCACTTGGTGGTAGGGCTTTGTGAAAGCCCGTCTGGGTAGGTTACCACCCACTCATCAGATATTCTACCGCCAAATAACAGTACACTGTATTGTTATGTTCCGATTAGAAGGGTGAGTGAGCCAGTGTAATCACAGGCACAAGGGACATAACATCCTAGTTCCCAAGGTTGGTGGCGCATAGGTGATGTAAGGAATGGTTAATATTTCTTACAGCGCTTATGTCTATGGGCGGTGGTGACCACTTACTATCAGGTGGCCCATATGCTCGTCCGCCAACCAATGCCATAAAAAAAAACATGAATATCATCCCTAACAGCTTAGAATGCTGCTGAAATGAATTATACAGTAAAGGGTAATATGAAAAAACTGGAATCCTCAATATTTGATTGTTTGCTTGGAAATAAAAACATATAGATACAGTAAATTACTAAACTAAATGAAATCATAAAGAGATAAATTGAAATCACAGAAAATATCTCTGATTGATGAGTTAAGCCTCATGAAGATGACAAAAAAAAATCGACATATTTTAACAAGGCTGATTCATTTAAAGTTTAAAACGATGAATGTTTTCAACATTCTAAGCTTATACGTCGTCTATATGAATGATCCATTTATTCGAATTGTTTTCGTAAAACCTTGATCAAATTTTAAATTTATAATCGCATGTATTGGGTTTTCTCTCTAATCCTCGCAGTACAGAAATATGAAGCAAACACAAATGTACTAAAATTTTAAGCATTTGGGTGTAACTTATAACCGGCACTCAAAATATTTATATGACTGCTAAATTTAATTTCATGAGAATTTTGTTTGTCAAATTATAACAAACGCAATGAAGTTTTAGCTGATATTAATCACATACCTTATGGTTAGAGCATCTTTATATATATTAGCCGATTATTATGGGTTCAAACCATAACATGCACATGCTCGGTGGTGAAATAAAACATGATGATTTTGTTTGAAAATTATACATGTTGTTGGAAATCAGCTACACGTGTGACCATCACTCCACATTGGGAGAGCATGGTGGAATAAGCTCCAAGTCTCCCTCGAAAGTAAAGTGGGCCTTAGTCTAGCCGTGGGATAGTAATCATACATTAGCAATAGTAACAGCCCTTAATACCAGCTTCCCTTTCCCTTGACTCCGTCCAATGCCGGGCAAGTCGAGGTATCGATGACCGAAAGTGTATTATATTTCCACCGCCACAACCTTTACTGCTGGAGTGAATTTCATCAACACTACATCGGTGCTTCACATCCCGCTAATGTCCGTACGTCAATATTGTTATTTCCAACCATTCAGGCTGTTGAATGATCTTCTTCCTGAAGTTTACTCGATGGAAATTTTGAAACATCGACTATACAGTTTCCTGCATGGTAAACATAATCATAAACATAAACATAATCAGCCTGTAAATTTCCCTCTGCTGGGCTAAGGCCTCCTCTCCCGTTAAGGAGAAGGTATGGAGCATATTCCACCATGCTGCTCCAATGCGGGTTGGTGGAATACACATGTGGCAGAATTTCGTTGAAATTAGACACATACAGGTTTCCTCACGATGTTTTCCTTCACCGCCGAGCACGAGATGAATTATAAACACAAATTAAGCACATGAAAATTCAGTGGTGCCTGCCTGGGTTTGAACCCGAAATCATCGGTTAAGATGCACGCATTCTAACCACTGGGCCATCTCGGTTCTGCATGGTAACGCATCGTTTATGTTGCCATTCAGTCATTGGCAGATTTTGACCATATATCATCTCGTAGATCTATTCCTCATTTGCCACCTAAATAAAAAAAAACAACTTCTGTGTAACAATTTGGAGTACGACAGTGCTTGATTTGATACAAAGGAAAGAAATCTATAAAAAATTTGTATGACCAAAACATGTTACACTAAAATAGGCACGAAAAAACTTAAAAGTCACTTTATCTT
Organism: Vanessa tameamea; assembly: GCF_037043105.1. Lineage (NCBI taxonomy): Eukaryota > Metazoa > Arthropoda > Insecta > Lepidoptera > Nymphalidae > Vanessa > Vanessa tameamea. Next base: position 1,079,218 of record NC_087315.1, on the reverse strand, counting down.
TGCAGACGATGCTACGTTGCGGTTAGTTTTGCTTCCTATGTTCGCGCATGTTTGCCGAAATCTTAAAGTGGTTACGATGTATAGTTTAAACGCCTTCGAACTTCTTGTACAATGTAAAATTTTCTATCTAATTACATAACCACGCATTCAAATTTATTTGTTTATTGGGTAACTTCTGCACTCTCAGTAATATTTTAAGTCAGGCTATAAACTACCTCTATTCCAAATATTGTCTAAATTTTTTCAACCATTTTCCCGTGATTTGGGTATTAAGCATAAAAACTTTCATATTTATAATATAACTAGGATTAAAATTATAAGAGATATATGCCATAATAATAAACGAAAGAAAATCAATTTGGCTCAAATATTCGCCATGAAATCTTCGTAAGAAATGTCTCCATTGACGTCGACAGCTGCGTCCGTTTCGTTCAGATTAATGGACAGGTTTTGTCTGGACGACTTTCATTTCCTACATCCAAGACATGACATTTGTGAAAAACTAATAAACAGTGAAACATTTATTTTTATCAATAAATGTTTTATAGAAGTTTATTTGAACTCAACTCAGTTAAGTCTCAAAGTATCCACCAAAGTAAAATATATAAGCTTTATTCTTGCTAAATTAAACCTACCTATCGAAATTTAAAGGCACATCTATGACTATAAATATATGATTGATTGATATATCTCGAAGGACAGATTTAAAAAGTCGTTGAAACAGACGAGTTCTCAAGTTGAGACCGCGGATCAGCAAATAGAAACGTCCAACGGTCAGGACTGTTTTGAAGAAAATGGCGGTGGATTTGGAACGCCATAGAAAAAACTTATCCAACTCTTTAGAGTTTCTCTTTAGAGTCAGTTTACTGCATTGCAATAATGATGATAAAATGATGAATTATATTATATCTATAAAATAAACAAAAAAACACTAACGAAAAATTGCTATCCGTTCTTCCTCGTTAAAAGGAAAATGTGCTCGTATCATGTTACTGGCATCGTAAATATTGTCGTGTTTTAACGTAATGTATTAACATTGTCAATAAGGTACAAATATTTTTTACAAGATTTGATTTAACTTGCAATGTTTGTTTGTTAAGGTCATTCGAAACCATTTACGAAACTATTTAGCTATCAATTCGGTACCAAGACATTTTTAAAAATTAAATACTGAACAAACGATAGAAATATATATATAACAATAAATATTTTAATTTTGCTTTGCTATTAATAACATGAATTGTTTAAAGGTTTTGTATTTTATACAGGGTTCATGTTTATTACATTTCTCTCAAGTATATAAATAAATTATTGTCTGAATTCTTGCACTAAATATATCAACAGAAGAGACGACTGTCAGTGATGGAGCATATTGCAATAACAGCAGTCATGTAAAGGCTTTAGCGACTGAGGGTAGAAGCCTAGTATACAGAATTAGGCTCGTCGTATTCCTTATTGGATGGAAGCCTTTCTTGGTATTCATTATAACATTATGTTTTCAATAAACTTTGTGTATTATTTAGGAAATAAAATTAACGAATTTTATTTATACCAATAACATAACACGGACTTTGTTGATTTTTATAAAATAATATCGACCTTCCCCAAGTTCACTTTTTCCATTTACCATATAGCACTCAGGAATAATGTAGCCTTATACCGTTGAAAATCTCTTTAGAATTGGTTTATAAACTCCATAGATTACCCCTACATATAATTTCACCTCTGTATAATATTAGTATATAATATATGTTTAGATATATATCATATTAAATACTATAATAATAGACAGCTGGAATGGCACTATGGTAAGAACACGTGGATATTGTCCTAAGAAAACGAGTTCCTACCTGATAGCTCGGGTACTAGTGCACCATTTAATTTATATTTGTGTTTATAATTCATCTCTTGTTCTGCCAACGATAATAAAGCGTGGAAATTTGCGTATAAAAAAAATATGAAATATTGATTAATTACTAATTAAATTTATAATTTGTATTAAAACATACATAATAGGTGCCACCTTTAATTTTGGTATTTTTTACCTGCTTCTAGTTTTTTTCCCGATCCACTGACCGTGGAACGTCGTGGTGGAATAAGTGTCTTACCTCGTCCTTGAGAGGAGGCCTTTAATCCAGTAATAGGACAATTAAAATTTATAATGTTTAATTTATAAGATTTCGTTACTTTTCTGGAAAATGTATTAATTGCAATATGTAATCGATATAACCTTGTTTTTAGAACATTTTTTTTACATTAGCAGCCTGTAAATTTCCCACTGCTGGGCTAAGGCCTCCTCTCCCTTTAATTTGTGTTTATAATTCATCTCGTGCTCGGCGGTGAAGGAAAACATCGTGAGGAAACCTGCATGATTCTAATATGTGTCTTTCTTCAACGAAATTCTGCCACATGTGTATTCTACCAATCCGCATTGAAGCAACGTAGTGGAATATGCTCCAAAATTTCTCTTCAAAGGGAGAGGAGGCCTTAGCCCAGCAGTGGGAAATTTACAGGCTGTTAATGTAAAATGTTTCTTAATGAGAATTCACCAGTGATATGAACACGTAAATCTTAACCGAAGATACCTGGTTCAAACCCTGTGTATTTATAATCCATTTCATACTCGATCGTAAGAACAACCCACAAAATTCCGTGAGGGATCCTACATATATCAGGTGCATATCTGCCACACCTAGTCGCATTAAAGCATTGGTGGATACACTAATATTCTCCTTGAAAAGGAAAGGAAGGAACAAAGGAGTCAGTTTTTGGCTACTTTACTTAAACTTTTATATTTATGAATAGCAAGTCGTTATGATTTACAAAATGTAACTTTAAATCAGAATGTATTACCTCGGACTTGAGAGGAAATCGCCGAAAGAAATTGCGTATTGAAATATTTAAAATATCTTACGGTGATAGTGTCTATGAGCCGTAGCCACTTAGCATCAGGTAGCCGGTTTGCTCGTCCGCCTACAAATTTTATAAAAAACGATACTATAATATAAGTAACGCAGTTTTAGCACTAAATACAGTTAGTCTTTAATGATTGTGAAAACCACTAAAACGCCTAATTCACAAATCGGATTTCAATTCGGTTACACAATATTGCGAAACGAACAAGGAAAGAGGTTTATCTCAAATTCAGATACTAACCGTGTTTATAAACAGACGAACAAAACAAAGCACTTATTATTATTTCGGTGTCTGCATTTTTATTCCTAAGGCCGGGTACACACATTCAATTTAACAATTAATCAATTTAAACCTGGTCAAAGTATGTTTTTCTTTTTCTATAAAGATAATAACTCTTCACGTTGTTTAGGTATAAGTCGCGTAGTTTGCAGGCATATTAGCTTCTGTTTGAGTGCTAACACGTACTAAGGTTTGCCTTCAGTCTAGTTTGTGTTACTGACGGGAAAATTGAATAAACCAATTTAATGTAAACCGTTTAAACACAAGGAATCTAACACATCGATGTTATTACCGTACACAACTTATCATTTTGTTACCAACAATATAAGAATGTTTTTAAATCCGTTTATCAGGTAAAAGTGATAATCATTACTTATTTATAACATCCTATATATGATGTAGGACTCTTTAAATGTATCTATCTAAGATCTCCTCTCCCTTTGAGAAGAAGGTTCGGGAGCTTCTTCCAACACGCTGCGCTAAATTTAGTTCCATTCAAATTAGACACATGAAGATTTCCTCGTGATGATCTCCTGCACCGCCAAGTAACAGATAAATTACTAACACAAACTGAGCACATGAAAATTCAATGGTAATATGCACGAGTTCTAACCACTAGGCCATCTCGGCTCATTTTTAATATTTCCACGTTATCTACTGTACTTTGATTGCATCACCCCAGGAACCTTACGAATGTGTCAATAATGACTGTTTAAATTTCAATTTAATAGGATCTATAATTATAGTTTTGCTTCAGCCAATTAAACAAACTCAGAGTTAGAAAAAGGTAGAGCTACATAAAGCGAAAAGAACAGAAATAAACACAGATAATTACATTTTAATAAATTAAAATATGTAAAAATATGAATTAATATATGCGTGGAATGGTGGCAAGAATGCTAGCAGCATTTCCCCGTTGAATCGCAATTCCGATCCTCTGGGCTAAAAACGAACCAGCCCTCCTGTCACCAGTGGAGGCAATAAGGCGAGGTGTTATACTTTTGATGAAGCTTTTTGCACCATTACTCCAAAGGCCAAGTGTTTCGACAGAAAGTTAATAAATGTATTAAGTTGTTTAATAAATTTATTGTTCTTGCACTGATTTAAGCTTGGCAAAAATTTTGAAAAGGATTATATCCTCAACTATCACTGCGAAAATAGTCGGAGTTCTGTTTCGTAGTCTTTGACAGAAAAAAGCTGTTTTTGCACTGTGAAAGACGAAGAACTCAGGTACTCCCGCAATGGCAATCACAGTTTTATCATTGCGGGAACGTCGCTGCTTTATGAGATAGCGAAATGTACTGTTGGATAATTAGGGCATTGTAGCTGCGCTTGATAATATTTTTCCATAAAAGACAGGTGTAAAAGCATACCGAATAAACAAAGAAACGTTCGTTTTTATAGAATATATACTTGTACCTTTTACAGCGCTGCAGCGCTTTCTAGAAATCCACAGAAATATACACAAAAATATCATGAAAATCGATCCAGTAGCTTAGGAGATGTCCAATGAAACACGTGTTATGAACACATTATATATAGACGGTATGCTTATATATTTCACCGTTTTGAGTGCCTACGTGAAATGGAACTTTTTCCTTGTAATGTACATTCATTAAACGTCTAAATTTGACACCCTTCTCGGAAAATTGAGAATACAATATTAAATCTCTTTTAAATATTGAATGAATAAACTTCGAACTTCCGAGTCGCACGTGTGTTGAAAAAGAAACCCTTATAAAACTCCTTGTAGCAAGTACTTAAAAATTTTGTACTGATATTTATATGAAATCAATGTCGAAAACTTTATTCAACATAAGCAATTTTACGCAATTGTTAATAATTTATTAATCTCTAGCGACGTGCCCCGGCTACGCACGGGTACAATGCTGATATACTACAGAATTTCTTACAACGTTCACAGTTTTTCAGTCATTAGACAATACAAACCGTTTTAAAACTGTAATATATTCGAGAATATTCGTATAAAGTACATGCTGTAAGGGCCATATTAACCTATATTAAATGCACAATTTATTGAAGGTACTTAATTGAATAAGGATTAGCGATGTATTGCTTAAAATCGCTTCGAAAATAAGCCATTATTTCTCGTTAAAAGTAAAGGATAACAAATGGTTATTTTGGGTTATTCCTAAGAGATAGACATATACCATCGCGGACTTTTTGTAGACTTTTTAAGGGGTACAATACTGTGGTACATTATTTTGATCTATCTCGTAGGGTTCAGCCAGCGTTTGCAATACAAGCGAAAAAAAATGTGTTTATTTATGACGTCACTTTAGAAACCGCTAAAATGATCAATGATTTTCTACTATATTGTGCATGTATTATACATATAAACCTTGCTCTTGAATCAATCTATCTTTTAAAAAATCCACATCAAAATACATATACTACATATGTATGTAATGATCTAACATTTCGCTATGATAGAAGTTAGTCTTGAAATGAACCGGAGAGAAAATTAACAGGGAATTTGAAGGAAAATTATGAAAGGTCATAAGCGAGTATACATCACAACGACGTCACGATGTCAGAAAACGTCTCTGACCCTAAAAATATTCTTATTAAATCAATATAGTTTTTACATATATTTTTAAAAAACAATATCAAGATGGGTTTATATAAAAATATTTTCTGTATTTCAAATCAATTTCGAGAATATTAAAAATATTATAATACTTTTTGTATTCAATCTATTTGGTACCTATGATTGGAATTGCGTTTTCGGAGAAATAATGATTCAATTTCGTGTCCCAAACGTTTTCCTGGTATTTATTATTTATAAAGTGTTTTCTCTGCTAGTCTGTGGGAATAAACTTGGAACTCAAAACAGCACTATCGCTTTAAATTCGAAATTACAATCAATAGCAATTAATGAGCAACGTATTTTTTGTCTTACATTACATTACATTAGCAGCCTGTAAATTTCACACTGCTGGGTTAAGGCCTCCTCTACCTTTGAGGAGAAGGTATGGAGTATATTCCACCACGCTGCTCCAATGCGCTGCTCCTTGACAATATTAACATAAACACAAATTAAGCACATGAAAATTCAGTGGCGCTTGTCTGGGTCTGAGCCCGAAATCCGGCTCATCCACCGGGCCATCTCGACTCATTTTTTGTCTAAATGCTACTAAACCAATATACATAAAACTTAAATCAAGAGATGCAGCGCGTTACGCAGAAAGTTTTTTTTTTAATTTCATAGTTAGGCGGACTGGCAAATGGGTCACCTGATAGTAAGGTCACCACTGGTTTATAGACATTGGATAGAATGTAAGAAAAATTACGACGACCTCCGTAGTCGAGTAGTGTGTACACCGGTTTTCATGGGTACGCTACTCCGAGGTCCCGGGTTCGATTCCCGACCGAGTCGACGTAGAAAAAGTTCATTAATTTTCTATGTTGTCTTGGGTCTCGATGTATGTGGTAGCGTCGTTACTTCTGATTTTTCACAACACAAGTGCTTTAGCTACTTACATTGGGATCAGAGTAAAGTATGTGATGTTGTCCAATATTTATTTATTATTTATTAATAATTTCTTATAATATGACCAATTATAAGAATAAAAATTATTCCCGCTTAAGTAATACTATATTGCAGATAATCTTGGGATGTAGTTGTGCTTAGTTTATTGTAATACATTAATATTTCTAATGTATTAATTATATACTCCACTCTGATATCTACACTAACCTGTTATCTTATTAAACTTTTATCTCCAAAGGATTGTCAGTGAGATCGCCATAAGCGATAAAACCGATCGCTAACAAGCGTTATTATTTTTTGGTTTTTCTTATCTAATCAGCTGATTTATATAATATTAAAAAAAGTGTTAAAATAAATAAAATAATCTTTAGTGTTTATAATATTCAGTATCGGTAAAAAAATAATTAACATAAAAATGCTCAGTATTACCATATAACGTAGTTTCTCAAATGTAGAAAATGTGCTTTTACACCAAGTTTATTCATTTTAAATGAGCATGTATCTCCAGCAACGTTCTCTGACGTAGAGTCGCCGTTTAATATCCGGTCGGGGCTAAGGAAAACGATGCTCTGACCGGGACAGCATGTATTGGTAGACGTAAGAGTCTTCTAAAATAATACGTTATTAGTTTTTATATGCACGTAAAAGTAAATTTTGTGTAGTGGTAATATTTAAAATTGTGTTTTAGTTATTTTATTGGTGTCTTTGGAATTTATTGAAAAAAAGTGTACTTATAACACACATTAACAGCCTGTAAATTTCTTACTGATGGGCCTCGTCTCCCATTGTGGAGAAGGTTTTTGGAGCATATTCCACGCTGCTCCAATGCAGGTTAGACACATGCAGGTTTCCTCACGATGTTTTCCTTCACCGCCGAACACGAGATGAATTATAAACATAAATTAAGTACATAAAAATTCAATGGTGCTTGCCTGAGTTTGAACCCGCCATAATCGGTTAAGATGCACGCGTTCTAACCACTAGGCCAACTCGGCTTAAGATGTTTACAGCACTAGTACGGACTTGATTATGTTAAAGATATTTCTTATTCCTACCTTATGATATATTTATATTCGATTATTTAAGAACTCATTACACATATAAGATTTTAAATTAACATAGTTATATTTATTACTACAAGTATTTAAAACGGGCTATTACATATAACTTGTTGTAGATAACCGAATTATGAATTATAAATTATAATTATGGTGATATGAAATTTTGTTACGAAAACTTTAAATGTTATTACTTCTTACTGTTAGTGTACGTGAGGCGACTTAGAGTAGAGTCAGCAACAAAAATTCAACTTAGATTTTAATTGTTAAGTTTATTTTAATAAAAAAAATAATATGATAGCGCACTATCGTGAGTATACATGAACAGTTAAACACGTTAAAAAATCAAAATAACATTAATTGTATCCTACTAGATGCAAATATAGCTCAAAAATCAAAAATATGAAAGTGTAACTTAAACTCACTAACAGTTCATAACAGTTTATTTATTTGTTTTTAAAATTTTAACATAATTTATATTTATATTTCAAATACATAAGTAATATAGTACAATATATATATTTTAATTAATGTGGAATCATAGGATCCCCTCCAAAATATTAAATACGAAAAAAATTAACTCTTGCAACGCTATTCTTAAACCGGAGAAAGTTGTGAAATATATAACAAACTCTAATATTTTATTTAGTATCTATAAAAAATATATAGGTAGAATGAGAAAAAAAATCGCACGTGGTATTGACAAAATAATCAGTGACTTTACAAAAAAAAAACATAAACTGGTTCCAAATTCGAAACCAAAACATATTTTATAAAGACCCCATCAACATTAGAAGTGTGTATTTGTATAATAAATATAAAGTATATTAATAATTTTTTTACCATTACAATAAAATTATAAAATAGAAACACTTCGTGACAGTACCATAGAGAATAATGGAATACATTCAAGTCAAGTTGTATCCCTTATTATAGCGAAAAGCCTTGTCCAACGAGAGACAGCAGTAATAAGGTCATTTTACAACAGTATTGTTCCACTTAGAATCGCATATTTCAATTGCAACGGACTTGTAATCGGCTATGAGAATATTAAACTTGCTTTTATTGCGATATAGCTTAAGGGGTCTGATATATAAACGTTAATATTTATAAAAATAAATTCTTCATTTCTTTTTCAGAGTTCAGAAAAAAGTACGCATAGAAACAATGAAATAAATTTATATAAAATACTCGTAACCTTTTTTCTGAGTGCACGTGATCGACATCACCCAATCCTACAATTTAACTTTTTTTTTTACATGTCATCGACACAATAGTATATTGTATGAACATAGACGTGTACAAAAAAAAGATACCTCAAAAATACCTCACATAAATTGTCATTTGAATTCCACTGCTTTAATAAACATACCAAAGCAACGATTACTGTTACTGCCCGTTTACGCGTCATTTAGTTTTCATTTATTTAATTTGTTCTAATTCATCTCGTGCTTTGTGACAAAAGAACTCGAACGAACGAACTTACTGAGAAAAACCAGCACATATTTTTCTGAACGTGTTGTTTTAAATTTTACCAACGTTAGCGTCGCCAGGAAAATAGGGTTTTCCAGCGAGATTAAAAAAAAAAGGAGCTAGGTTTATAGGCCTTTACAATTTTAGTTTAGAAATAAAAAAAAACACGATACATAAAAAAAATTAGGAAACAGCCATTAAAGTTCTACTAAAAAAAACAGACATAAGAAAACCAATAACATTGTTATAAAATTATCGAGTGTTCTAGATTTATATTTTGTAGCAAAATTTCCAATTGAAGCGAAACAAAACTAGTACAGCTGATATATCTTATAAAACTAGAAAACATTATAAATCTTGTAAAAATAAATAAGAGAAAATATTCGCTAAATAAAATATACACCAGCATATGTATGTGTGCGTGTGTAAACAACTATCAAATCCGACTAAATTTAGATTTATTTATATTCAATTCCAATCATTTATTTCGCTGTAAGAATAAAAATAAATCCTCCATAAATCCATTACCCACATATATTCAAGTTAAACCTAATCTCCATTTATACAGTTCGTGTTTTCTTTTTTTATTTTTACGGTACTGTTTTCTTTTCTACTATATTTATATACTAGCAAGTCACCCCGACGTACGTACCCACCGAACCGAGACAATCCAGACTTGACAATTGTTATATTCCTCTTGGTGCATTGAGAGCCAATGTTTAAATATGGATCTCGTTGCTTGAGGCTCGTATCTGACTCTAAAACCACGCAATTTTCAATGAATGTTGTGACATTTGTTTTAATGAAGGAGAACCTCTAATTTTGTATGTGCCAAATTAATCTTGCGTTAAACTATACAAAACCTCACGAGGAAAATGATTAAAATATCCATAATGGAATCCATCTCCGCGAAGCTTGGACGCTGTTCACCGCTAGCCCTGACTTCCACCCGGTTAACTCCTTTGGAGTGATCCGGTCTAGGCGGAGGTGTGTGTATCTACCAATCAGATCGGGATTATATTGTGAAGTGAGTTCCAACCCTTTTCGATAATACTACACGCTCGTAGGATATTTTGATGTGTTTCACGTATAATTGTTACGATATTTAAAATTACACATATTTAAAGATAAAACATTAATACTACATTACATTACAGGCAACGCTTATCAAAAATAACTCATTCCAAATATAAGTAAAAGATATAAATATATGTAACATTTCTTATACTTTAGAATTAGTATTACATAGATCGAACAGAAAGAGAACCAAGGATTCTATGAAAAAGAGTATCATAGCGGTCAATGTTTGCAAATACAGCGATGTTTTAATTAATATAATTTATAAAAGTTTATCCTTGATCGTATGGCGAAGTATTCTTACATTTAAATCTACATTGTCGTTTCAGTTGCATTGATACTAATTCTACTTAGCGATTAATTATATATAATTATGTTGCATAACGATGTATATAATTAATAAAATAATAAAATAATGATTTAGTTTAATGAATATTTGAATACATGATATTAAAGTTTAGCCTTGGAGTAATAGTGCAGATATGTATATTTATAAACTATATTATAACACCCTCTTGTAAAGCCTTTAATGGTGACGGAAGAACCGATTAATCTTTCGCCAAAATGATTGCGATTCAATAAGGAAATACCGATAACATTATTGCCACCATTTAATGATATAATTTTGATTTACATATTAGTACATAAATTATTTGTATTTTTTAAAGTGTATTGCAGAGTAATTACACTTCGAAACTCTATTTTTATGTTATAAAGGAGTTTCTTTTTATAAAATAGTGTAGTTGGACAAGCTATTGGATCACCTGATGGTGGGTTGAGATTGAGTGATTACCATCACACATAGTCATAGGTGCCGTAAGAAAATATAACCAATCCTTAGAACACAAATAGGCTATAAATAATATGTTATTACCCTTATACCTGCACACTGACTCACACACCCTTCAAACTGTAACACAACAATACTGTATTTTTGTTTGGCGGTAGAATTACTGATGAATGGGTGGTACCCATCCAGACGGGCTTTCACAAAGTCCTACCACCAACTACCAAGTTATTGAAACATCGAGTAAGATTATCCAAATTGGATTTACTGAAAGCCAATGTTTTTTTCATTTAATTTTATTAAGTAAATTTTAAAGGGACTATATCCCCGTGGGAATCTCTGGGGTGTGATTTAACGGGGTTCGATTTATGTTTGCAGGGCACGCGAGCATCGCTGGCTTTGATGCTGTGCTCTGAGTTATAAGCGTAATGCGGTTTTATTTATTATCTCTACATAAACGTAATAAGTGCCCTACACTCCATCATTAATAATACCGCGAAACAGCAAGATCCTGCGTGATACAAATTGAGAAGCTAATTGAGATTGGTTTTGGTTTGTGGAATTAGTCAAATTGTAAACAAAAGAACATAACATTTTAGTGTCTTCTGCCTTAACAACGTCAATGGGTAATATTACTTAATATTGCCATAACTATTCGGAGTGATAGATAATTCACCATTAACTTCCAAATGACTAGAATTAGCTTCTTTAACTTATCACATTTTCTACCGCCAAATAGTAATAGTTAGTACTGTTGTGTTTTGGTTGAAGTATGAGCGAGACAGTCTGATTACGAGTGCAAAGGACAAACATATTAGATTTCAAGGTCAGCGCCGTATTGGTGTTTAATATTTCTGACAGCACCCATATCGTTGGGCGGTGGTGACTACATATCATTAGGTGGCACATTTGCAACAACCTATTCGAGTAAAAATAAATACATATATATTAAATTTTTGTATCCTTTGTAGTTTTTAATATTTTCTGATTTCTGATTTGGACAGAAAGATTAAAGTAAAAAAAAATATATAAGTTTGAATTTAAAATGAAAATATATTATACAGTGAAAAATATTTTTTCAGACGCTTTTAAAAGCTCTCTCATTTGATACCAATATCATAGGGATTGCTGTAAAAAAATCTTCATTTCGTAACGCCATATTGGATTGAATATGGCGGCGAGCATAGTTATCGGAACCAAATATGTGTGACAAAATCCTGCTCGATAGCTTCAGTGGATGTGTGTGAAATATTGATTGCCAGATTCCAGGACATACATACATACATACATACATTCATACATACATACAAGTGATATTAGAGTTAAATTTAGTTTAAGAGGTTAAATAGTTCCTCATAAGGTTGTGACTTGTACGTAAATTTGAAACTTAATTGAATTTAAGGATACACACGTTTGTTCCGTATTAGGTAAAATACGTCGCAATGAAAAGACTAGTAATCTTTGTACATTATGTAATCAATAAATACTTACACATAAAATGACTGCTCTTAAACTGGGTGGTATTTTAATCAAACAAAAAAAATAAATAGTGCAATATTACAATAGATTTTTAAATTTGTTTTTTTTAGTTTATGTTTAATATCATGAGAATGTAGATCTTTACTGAAGAACAGCAGTGCGTTTCGTGCGAGATGTCTGAAGGTGAAATTCAGCAGCCGGGATTGATCCACACAATTCCTCGGAACAATCCCCGTGAAAACTTCGGTAGAAGATGCAGAGTGATCCAACATAGTTTTTTTTTATTTTAGTTCATGTCACATATTATATACTGATATTTCACGCTCGTGTTCTGCGGTAAGATTCGAGTTTCTTGTTACAGAATAGTGCTACGGTGAAGCTATTCTTCGAAATCAAACTCGATACTTACCGCAAAACTCGACCGTAATAATTATGTGACATTGACGTAATTTTAAATATAATTAAAAATTTAAAGCATTTCAAAATGGCGTTTCAGCATACGTCGGCTTTCAACATTTGACAGGTGACGTAAATTGAGCTCATCCGGATTAGCATTACGGTAGAGGTACTTCGCAAGAAGAAACTCGTAACACGAGCGCGAAATGTCAAAATGTGATACGCGACATTGTGACATATCAAAATGGCGCTCATCACCGTGTGGGTTGGAAAAATGTAACTCATGACATACGAAGTGAGTTCGTACAGATTAGCACCGCAGTTACTGATTCAATGCTAAATTACTTTAAACTATCTCGCATGGAAAGAAAAACTGTGAGGAAATCTATACGTAGCGCAAGTAATTTTAAAACTCTAAACACTAATCTGTATGTCTGTGATAATTCCGCTTAGTTAATTGTTATATACGTTGATTAAATCGAATCTAATCCCATTTTATTTACCATGATCTACATGTTAAAGTTTATTTTTCGTAAGTAATACATAACCAACTTTTCGTCCAACATTGGATTCCTATGACCAAGCTCCAAACCACGGAAACTTCTCACCGGCCTGATTGGGTCGCATCCTCGTAAAGATTTTACGATTCTGACCCGTAATAACCTTTGCTTAAACTATAGCTAACCTATTTAAGTGCCAGAGTGTCGGTAAACGGGTGAGCAATTTTGAAACAACTCGTAGTATCGTATTGCTGGGCAAATAACTCCTCACCTCTTAAGGCAAGCTCATACTTTGTTTCACCGGGCTACATGCTGTAACCGTAATTTTGTCTGTAAGTTACAGTTAATTTATCGCTCGATTGTATTTTCTTTAATTTCTGATTCTATGCTATTCAATGCAGTAAAGGCATTTTTTAGGGGCAAAGTTAATTTTCCTGTGCAAAATAAAAGCGTGCAAAGTTGAACGCTTGGGCTTGTTGTTGATTGGATTATGGGAACAAGGGAATATAAAGTGTACTTATGTTTGCGTACACACATGTGGTCTATATAATAGCCTCCGCTATCAAAGCAAATCAACACTATAGACTTTCTGCTTGGAAATGATAGCGTGGTAAATACAGACCAACAAATAAATCCGCCAAATGACTATTTATTTAAAGCTGTTTAACTCGATACAGAAAGACTTCTCTATAATCATTCGATGTTGGAGGAAGTCGTAAACACGACCGTAAAGATGTCTTCAATGTTTTGTAATCGAAATACAACGGAAATGGAAATAGGAGTGGGAAAAATAAATGTCGGCTTGGTATTCGAACTCTCTTATTGAAGTAATCAGGAAACACATCAATAACTAGGTTTATAAGTAATAAGATATTTTTAGCCAGCCGGTGATAGGTAGGTTAGACTTTTAAGAAAAAAATGTTTATCCAGCATAATTATGTTTGACGTTTAACATCTCACTTTCCTGCGATTCGATCGCTATCTGTGTAAGTGATTTTATTAAAAGGGACGGAAGTGTGTAACAAAAACAAAAGCCGTTGATTCGACCAATGAGCGCGCTCAGTGCTAGAGTTGGCCGTTAGATGGTACCAAGCCATTTTTCGTGCATATAATGTCAAAGTTGCTCGTTACCAAGGCTCGGTTTGTTTTGATTTTTTTAGTACCAACGTTGGTTTTTATAGACCTTAAAAATTCTGCACTTGTGCGAGCGAAATGCACACTACAGTTGAGTTAAACTCTAGTTAGTATACTTCATGTATATTTTAGCCATTATCGGAAAATATAAACTGTATCTATTTAGTAGAACTACGTTTTTTATCGCTATCCACGATATATTTTTTACCATACCACCAAGTAAAACGACCACGATATCCCATAATCCCAACATCCTCCATATCCCCGAAAGCAGAACCAATTTCCTCACGGTCGAATATCTATTGACTTACAAACTTGAAATTTTCAATGACACATGACCTACTTTGAATAAATCACGAACCAAATATTTATTTTCATTATAATGAAACGAGTTAAATTGTTATTATAATTACAAAAATATTATATGCTTATGCAGTAACATGTCTATCATTATTGTTTTTGTGAACACTGTACGTGTCTATTATAAACGCATATTGAGCTAATCATACTGTTAGATTACATTGGCATGTAACCGATGTAATCTTACAATATGATTGGCTTATAATGTTTTATATGTGTTGAAGTTGCCATGTATATAAATAAATATATTTTACAGAAGTATATGTAGTATAACATTTCCTACATAGTTGGGTAGTTATTGTGTTTTGCTGAAACTTATATTTGTCCACGGAGACGTTAAAAATATTAAATAAAATCTGCTGGACAAAATCATATATAATAAGGTTGGAATTCCTTAAATACTATTGAGAATCTTTAGTATCGTTTCAATACTTTTTAATATCTTAAACGTCTCCACGGACTAATTTTTATTATAGCTAGTTGAATTGAAATTGTAAGTGAGCACTACAAGTCATAGATATTAGCATTGCGAGACATATTAACCATTCCTTACATCGCTAATGTAACCTTAGGAACAAAGAAATCCAAGGATTTTTTTAGTTTATTTGATAGTTAATCTGACCCACTTTCCTTTTACACCGGAAAAAACAATATTAAACGAAATGGTGTTCAGCGGTAGAATACGTGATGAGCGGGTAGTACTCACTGTTATAATAACAAGAAACAGAAGTAACATTTTACAACCCCTTTTAACTCGTGAAGAGTCACGACCGTCGTAACAGTCTCTTACACCATCTTTAACGTAGCATCATTTTGATTCTACGTGTTTAGTATTTTCACCTTGTTTAGTAGTTTAAACTAAGCAAAAGTTATGTTAGAAGATAGAGTCAGTGATGTAGATATAATAGCGTCGTTGATCTAGTTATATATAGTCTATACGTGAGGCTACATAACCCGAGGTCCAGAACCTTGAGTTATGTGGCATTCTCCAGACCAGGCCGTAAAATGTTATTGGGTTTTTCTGTCGAAAAATTCCTAGTAACCAACCTCATATCGGAAAGCACGAAAAGCCGTTGGTACTGCCCCTGTTCTTTTTTCCGGTCGTGTTTTATTGGATATGCTGTCCCAACACTTGTTCACTGGTACATTTGATGGTAGGGCTTATTGCAAGCCTGTCTGGGTAGATACCCACCCACTCTTCATATATTCTACTACCAAAAAGCAATACTTAGAACTGGTGGGCTCCGGCTTGAAGGGGGAATGAGCCTATGTAACAAGAGGCACATGGGTTATAACAACTTACTTCCCAAGGTGGGTGGCGCATTGGAGGTGTAAAGAATGGTTAAAAATTCTTATGGCGCTGATGTCTATGGGCCGTAGTGATAACTTACCATAAAGAGGCCCATTTGCCTGCATTTGGTTTGGATAACGTGCCGGCGAAACATGGTTCCAAAGAGTTGTCGTGCGAGGCAGAAAATGCTTTCAAAATCGTGCGGTGTGAATGAAACTTGGAATTCTAATGCGATGTCCGAAGGTGAAATTCAGCGACCGGGATTAACTGAATAAACATAGCGGATATTACTTCCAATGTTTCCTATCATCTAGACTAATATCGAGTAGACTCATAAAAGTACTTTTAAGAATCGTCGTTTTGAATGTAAAGCTATGTTAGAAACAATTAAACGAGCGAAGCTACGGGTGGAAAACTAGTATTATATATATTTGGTTCGATTAGGATTATGGTGCTTATGTATTCAATATTTATTTTCGAATAAATAACAACATTACATTTTAGCTTATGATGTGAAGAGAGTTAAATTCTAAATTAATAATTAAATTTATTAATTAGAAAAGTTTAATAGAGTGTAATGAAATTTAGAGTTAATTTCATGCCTAGTTACTTTAATAACATATTATTAATTCTCAAATCAGTTAATAGTATATGTTTTATTGATAATAATTCATATGTAGCTTTTAAGTCGAATACATATAGATATACAAATAGAATATATATGTAAGTAATTTATGATGTAGATTGAATTGACATCCAACAGTCATGTTCGTTTGTGGAAACAATATTCTGTTTCATCACCTGGTATTGTTCGTAAATTTTGAAAATTCTATATAGTTTTATTGTATTCGTTTTTTAGATTTGTGTGACTGACATTATTTGGTATGATTTTATATGTAGTTTACATTGATGTTTTTAGAACGAAGTTCTTTTACGAGGCGTAATCGTCACGTCCACGTGAGCTTTCCCGTCTCTTTCTATCTGTCTCTTTCTGGTTACTACGAATTTATAAAATACTTAAATTTATTTTTTGAATTTACAAGGGATATATAATAACAATGATATATTATCTTGTTATCTAATAATTCTCAATCGTGATTCATTTATTACTAAATTTTTTTTTTATTGCTATATTTGTATCGCCACAGACATATTGTCCGTACCCTTGTGTGCTGTGTGTCTTGGATTTTTTTTTGTGTGCGAGCATGTTTTTATTATCAGGCAGCATCACAATTAAAGTAAGTAAGTAAGTTACTTTATTAAAATCATAGAAAGTTAGGTTAATTTGGGTACTAGTAAGTTGTCTCGGTGCTTACATCTCCAATGCGCCATCAACATTGAGAACTAATTTGTTACCAGCTCATACTTCAAACAGTGAACACAGCAATACAAGTATACGTTGCTGGACAAAGCCTTACACACCTTAGCACAGCACCAAGTAAAGTAGCCTATAGGAATACAGAAGGTTGACCTTGCTGTATGCACCGAAGATCGCTCTCGGCCAATTGGGTGTATAATTCCAGTACATAATATGGTGATTGTGATCACCTACATAATATAACATATTCAGCCTGTAAATTTCCCACTGCTGGGCTAAGGCCTCCTCTCCCGTTGAGGAGAAGGTATGGAGCATATTCCACCACGTTGCTCCAATGCGGGTTGGTGGAATACACATGTGGCAGAATTTCGTTGAAATTAGACACATGCAGGTTTCCTCACGATGTTTTCCTTCACCGCCGAGCACGAGATGGATTTGAACCCGAAATCATCGGTTAAGATGCACGCGTTCGAACAACTGGGCCATCTCGGCTCAGTCATCACCTACCATCCAGTAATTAATAACCACTGCCTTTATAAAAAAGTGACCTTTTATACACATATAACAAACATAAATAAGTATTTACGCGATCCTATACACTTATTATTCCCAGGAACACCTAATACATAATTTAGAAGGCTTAACGGGACGTTTGAAAAATAGCGTGCGTCCCATCATCGCTCTTTGTCAGTTGTGAAGGAATTTCGCTGTGAACTCGGATGTTATTAATGTTGACAGTATGGTTATTTTCGGAGTCAACTGCTGGAAAGTTACGGACGAGCGTGTCAACTTGCATTACTTTAGTTTACGTTGAAGAAATGTGGATACTTGAGACTACGTTGAGTAGGCTCGAGCGTGCCATCACTTACTTTAACTCTGAGTCACATACGGTTTTATTTTTTTTCTTGATAAATATAGAACACATATTTCCCATTGCTGTCAAGAGATGGCGCTATTTGTAGGTCTTATTAATCCATATTATTATGATGATTGTAATTTATTTCTAATCTTCTTTAATACAGTGTTCTATCTGTAAGTGGTGTTTGATTAAATGTCGTCAGTTAAATCGCCATATATTAGGTATAAATATAATTATTTAATTTTAACCAATATAGAAGCTGTTGAATTATGTCTAGATGATTTTAATAACACCAATTTCGGGTATAATATTTATTGGATTCTAGAACTTGTATACATTTAATTGCATTTGATTGACTTAATCTACAATTAAAATGATGGAAAAGAGTTACTACTGAGTTCTGTGCCGGTATTTCTTGGTAGAATCTACATTTCAAACCGGTGGTAGCTTAATTCAAATTCAATAGCGTGACATGCCGATTCAGAAGCACTTTTATGAACCAACTTGAATAATGTAACTTTTAATTTTGATTTTTAAGGAAAAAATAAATATTAACACAATTTTATATTATTATAACTGCGTTGCCATAAAACTTTTGTCAATACACGTTGGCTTTAAGCAAATCTGTTATTACCTTAGGTTAGTAACTATCTGAAGAATCGCAAATAGTTAATCTTATTAGCATTAGCATTTTTTTTTAGCATTAGCAGCCTGTAAATTTCCCACTGCTGGGCTAAAGGCCTCCTCTCCCTTTGAGGAGAAGGTTTGGAGCATATTCCACCACGCTGCTCCAATGCGGGTTGGCGGAATACACATGTGGCTGAATTTCGTTGAAATTAGACACATGCAGGTTTCCTCACGATGTTTTCCTTCACCGCCGAGCACGAGATGAATTATAAACACAAATTAAGCACACGAAAATTCAGTGGTGCCTGCCTGGGTTTGAACCCGAAATCATCGGTTAAGATGCACGCGTTCTAACCACTGGGCCATCTCGGCTCTAGTTAATCTTACACATACAGAAATGCAAACTATTTCAATGAAATAGCAACGTAGCGTGATTCTCAAGTCATAGCATTTGATTGTCTATTATTTAAGTATTCCTCGCTCGAATAGCAATAACATGTTTAATATTGTAGGAACAAACATGATTTCAATCAAAGATGCCACGATACAATCAAATACGTTAAACAAATAACAACTGTGATACGACATTCAAGGTAATCTAGGAGCAGAAGATAATCTAAATTTATATTCACATAATCATAAGATTACCATTGTGATGCTTTCTGGAAATAAAAAGTTACGATTTAATGCTATTTAAAATAACGAAACTTAGGCAGATGTTTTGTAATAATTTAATTATGAAAATGAGTTGGTTTGTTACGCTTTAACCTCTGAACTACTCGGCCAATCATCATGAAATTTTGCATACACGTCGCCATGGTTACGAAAAATTTTGTTTTATCTTAATGCCACTTGATGGTAAGTGGTCACCACCGCCCATAGACAGTGGCACTGTAAAAAATATTAACCTTCCTATTCCTTATATCGTCAATGTGCCACTAACTTTGAGAACTAATATGTTATAACCCTCGTGCCTGTAGTTACACAGGATCATTCACCTTTCAAACCGAAACACAACAATACTGAGTACCACCGTTTGGCAGTAGAATATTTGGTGAGTCGGAGGTACCTATCCCGACGAGCTTGCACAAAGCTCTACTATCGAATAAAACCTAGGTCATAGAGTATCTTATCCCTACCTCCCTGCTCATTTGCAGATGGTGACTAGTAAAAAATAAACTTAATCAAAATAATATATACGGCAAACGTACGTATAAAACGGCTGTGAAAAATTGTTTATTCAATGAAAATGATAAATATAAATAAAAAACCGTTCCATGATCTCACTTACAAGGTCCAAACTCTCCCGGGATTATTTATTTCGGTTAAAGTATTGTCCACGTATTAGGACTGCCTACTAGACCTCGGAGACCTATTGTACGGTTACAACTTTTACCTGGAAAATTCTTATACATTTATGGTAGACTGCTTCGTCAAATCGTTGGACAAAGTTTATGAATATCTTAGTTTCCATAAACCTCCTAAAGTCTCCTGTCATTGTTGTTAAGAAAAAATATATACGAGTATAAACCTTTACACTAAATATTAGAAATTACAATTTTTACCTATTTCAAAGTTTCGAAGTATTAGTAAAATGCTATAAAATATATATTTTCAGGCTTTCATTGAAAGCCAAGCACAACACGTTGTGCTCATAACAGCTTTACTAATAAATATTATACTTTATAATATAAATAATTACACTGTGCATATAAAATAATGTTACAAGAAAGGTACTTCTGACATCTGGATATTTTCCATTTTTACTAATTAATAAAGGCTTCTGCGAGTATATCGAATAAATGAATTCGTATATATGTTACTGTAAAAGCTCGAACTAAAGTAAATCTTAAGATTTTCCAGTAAAACCTAAGATTTACCGACATGAGTTGGTAAATGTAAGTATTTATTATAACCGGACGACTTTTTCGGTCTTTTACCATTCCGACGTAACCTAACCTAACATGTAAATCCTAAGATTTACCAAGTGAATGATGGTAAAAGTTCGTATCCCAAAGTTTTATGGACATTTACCATTGATAATCGGTAAATCTTAGGTTTTACTGGAAAATCTTAAGATTTACCGTAGTTAGAGCTTTTACAGTAACATATATATATTTAAATATATATATATATTTAATAATAGCAACATTCGTTATATTGCTTCAAACATTGATTGACGACCTCCGTGGTCGAGTAGTGTGTACACCGGTTTTCATCGGTACGCCACTCCGAGGTCCCGGGTTCGATTCTCGGCCGAGTCGATGTAGAAAAAGTTCATTAGTTTTCTATGTTGTCTTTGGTCTGGGTGTTTGTGGTACCGTCGTTACTTCTGATTTTCCATAACACAAGTGCTTTAGCTACTTACATTGGGATCAGAGTAATGTATGTGATGTTGTCCAATATTTATTTATTTATTTTAAACATTAAGAAGAATTTGCTTAGTCTAAATAATTTGACTTCACAAGGCGCTGGTGTCCGTATGTCAGTTAACCTACTCGCGTGACTAATGACTTGGAAACTACATTCTAGTTATGTTACGCTCGTCTGTAAACAAGTTTTTCTTTAAAACTTTTGACGGTAGGTTTTGGGTCAGCGTTGAATGTATTCACTTTGTACGAGCCGACTAGGGACCAAGCGAGCTATGTCATATAAAACAATATTACAGAGTACATTACATTTGCTGTGTTCATGTTATATTTATTTAATTCGAAATATATATAATTATATTTATAATCTTGGAGCTGGAGACTCTACGGGATGTTTTTAACAAAGTAGGAATACTCACTGTTGCGTCACAATATATTTACAACAATATTATGTATATTCACAGTAGCATTGATCACTTTGATAAAATCAGTTATAATCATTGTATGTGCACAAGAAGTAAGGATAAGCTTAGAACGCCAAGTTTCCGACTTCACAAAGTCAATAAATCATTCTCGGGGCAAGGTATCCGCTTCTATAATAAAATTCGGCAGACATTTTTAACTTTGCCGTTTCATAGATTCAAGTCAATTGTAAAAAATACATTGGTAAAGATACAAGATTATATTTATGATAAAAAAGCGTGGAGTTAATGCTTGTTGACTTCCAGACAGGAAACATAACATACATATATAATTGTATTTAACTAACATGACTTTATTTTTAGATGTTGAAAAAGAGTAAATACTGAGTTTCTTGCCGGTTCTTCTCGGTAGAGTCTATATTCCGAACCGGTGGTAGCTTTACTTTAAATAGTTTGTTAAATGACGATTCAAAAGTGTTTGTAAAAGCCTACTTGAATAAAGTATATTTCGATTTTGATATAACTTGAAATATATCTCTCGATACATATATATATAAAATTGTATACAGTGCCATTGTCAATGGGTTATTGTGACCAATTACCATCAGGTAATCTGTTTAAAAAAAAGGTTTTTTATTTTGACATCTCTGTTCCTAAGGTTGATAGTGCATAGGCGATGTAAGGAATGGTTAAAATTCCTAACGCTGCTAATAGAAACCGTCCCTATATATCCCACTGGTGGAAAGAAGCCATCATTCAAAACGTGAATTGATGTATAGATGTGGTAGAACTTTATCCAAGATACAAAGGTTTCCTCGCAATGTTTTCCTCTCATTTATTTCCTCGTTAATCTCGTGACAAGCAATAAAGGAATATATCGTGAGAGAAGCTGTATGTGATAATATTCGGTCACATATGTATACGCAACAACCCGCATGGAAAGACTCCATTCGAATAAACTCCAGGCCTTATCCTTCACGGCCTATTTCCTTTCTTCATATACTTGCAAGATTATCTGGAAAAGAAACGAGTTTTTAAAATAGTGACCGACTCATTTTAAAGATTCGATAACTAAATTCGATAACTAAATAGAGCCGAGATGGCCCAGTGGTTAGAACGCGTGCATCTTAACCGATGATTTCGGGTTCAAATCCAGGCAGGCACCACTGAATTATCATGTGCTTAATTTGTGTTTATAATTCATCTCGTGCTCGGCGGTGAAGGAAAACATCGTGAGGAAACCTGCATGTGTCTAATTTCAACGAAATTCTGCCACATGTGTATTTCGCCAACCCGCATTGGAGCAGCGTGGTGGAATATGCTCCAAACCTTCTCCTCAAAGGGAGAGGAGGCCTTTAGCCCAGCAGTGCTAAATAGGCTGCTAATGCTAACTAAATTAAAAGATATAAATTAATTAGAGTTAGAGATGTCATAACTTCATATATAGGACGTATTTTTGAGGATCAATAGGGAATACTCAAAAAATGTATATGTAGTTTATATCAATAAGTAAATCCCAAGAGTTTGTTTACTTGAATGTGCTAATCTACCAAGATGTATTTGAAAAATATTTAGTTAATTTGTTGAGAAAAGATACAGAAAAATTAATAACACGATCCACGTAGGCAGAACAAAAACGTTTAAGTGTGTGTATATCATATACATAAACAAGCTCGTTTTAACTACATTCAATAGATATTAACAGCGAGGCAGACTGCCTGTTAATACAATGAACTTTACGATACACCTGAATTGTTAGTCATCCGATTATCGTGAATAACAATGGCTTTTCGATAGCTCTTTAATTGAAATTGTTTGTTCAAAATGTTTTGTAGGATATTTATGTCTATTAACAAATTATTTCTTTAAGCTTCAGACATACAAATGCTAAGCAAGCATAGCCTTATATTGGTTGTCTTTAAGTACGTAAATATGTTATAACTAATGTACACTGGCTATTGTACGAAATGTAAGTAGAAATCATATAATTGAATGTTTTGCACATCGCTAATAAAGTTTCTTGAAATTCATCGTAAAACGATCATAATATGCCTGAATGTGACATGCAATTTTGACTATAATAATTATAGGGATCACGTACCAAAATGGCGTATCACCGTAAGTCGGTCGTCAACGTTTCACGAGTATGAAATTCTAAGAAATATATTGCCAGGTAAGGTAAAAAAGAACTTTAACAATGACGTAAAATAAGGAAATGTTTCAGGGCACCTTTAATTTTTTTGTTCTTTCACGTGAAAATCTATGTTCTTTGTCATTTAGATTTAAATTTCCACAACAACAAAGTAGAGACCTAAGTTTAAGCCGAGTTTTATCTTGTCTGCAAGACGTTCAGGTGTAAGTCGGGCTTGTTCTTTTAAGATTTTATTTCCTAAAGATTATTCTCATGACGTGAAAATGTATTGTTGGTACCTTTTTGGCGCGTAACATTCACATCACGTATTTATTTTCATAAATTCGGTATACGTTATACAGGCTGTTTCGTTTTCAGTACATAATGAAATATTTTTGTTTTATTATGTTCTTGTTTTGATAAAGCACGATATAATCGTTAAATCTTGTTAATATCTGGCTAATCTTGCTTGCGGAGATTGTTGCGGTGTTTCTTTTCGAACCAGATATATACTTTTGACAATTAATAGGAATGTGTAATGTATTATATGTTAAATTAATATATTTTTATTTGATGCTGCATGGTAGAACAGAATGTTGCAGTTGGCGCCCAACGTGGTCAAATAAGGCAAAAGCCAACCAAATGATACATTAATAGAGTCCGATTAAAACTTCTACAATAACTAATAATCTATCATCGGGATGACCCTTGGAAATAATAAATGCAAGAACATCGAAAATAACGTAAATCGGATCATTTGAAAATATAAATCATTTTATTTGATGAGGGATATAAGTTTAAACGTCAAACAGACAAGGTTTCAACTCTCAAAATAGAAGAAGGTTATCAATTTGGTTGCACTTTTTTTTTATATTTACCTCAAAACTCTATTATTTACTTCCCGTTTGGTCCGATTTAAACTTTTTTTAAAATACGGGTTGAATTATTTATATTTTGAGTAATTTGATGTTATTAAAAACAAACTTTTATTAAACCAAAATTACTAAATGCTCAATAAAAAAACTTATTGCCATCTTTACTTGAAAGTGTCGAAATAATGGAAGTGAAATTTTGCAAATTGCAACTCAATTGGTTAGGACTCATGTGAAGTTAACAGTTTTAAAATAAGGTGCACAATTTTACTCAGACTGCTATTATTATTATTTTTACCATTTCTCATAGCGGCACATTTGTATATATTCCATTCAAACTTGAAAATTTAATAAAATGTAAGCCTCGAAAAAAGGATTGTAAGAGCTTATGTAAATACAAACATAAAATTTACGAGTATTTTGTTTGATAGGTTGAAAAGGTGCTTTTTTTTAAGCAAATAAAATTGTAAATACGTATTTTACATTTCACAAACCAATTTCGGTAGAATTATAAAAATATTTAAATCTATATATATATATAATGATATTGGCGTGCTGTTTGTAAATGCGTATGCTATCGCTACGTGTATCACGGTACATATAGCGACATATTTTTTTTACAATTTTTGTCTATCTGTCTGTATGTTGGTTGCGGCTAATCTCTAGAACGCCTGGACCGATTTTGACTGCTGACGTAATAAGGAGTAGCTTGGAGTACTTTTATATTAGAATTTCATACAAAATGTTGTCAAGAACCGCGCGCAGCCCTCGCACATTTCATTATATTCAAACTAAATTCAAACGCGCGCGAAGTCACGGGCACAGCGAGTAGAGAAATATAATAGCTGAATTATATTAAATCTTTTGAGACTTTCATTGCACACATTTTGTACAGAAATAATATTACATTTACGTAACAAGAACTACAACATCTAAGTTTACACGATAAATATTAGGAATGTTTAATATTTCTTAGTATGCTTCTTTAAAGAAATAATGAATGGATTGAATGAAGTGAAATAAAAATATTGATATATTTTTAATTACCTGAACTCGTAAGCACCAATCATTCGTATATTGTCAAGGCTTTGGGTAATTAATAATGATGTTGTTTGACGAAGACGCAAGGTGTGAATGTTTGAAGTTAATAAGAATCGAAAAAGATCTATGCTCCTTACATAATCTGTATAATTTTGTACCATGATATGTCTTTTTATTAATACTTCATAAGCAGTACTAAAGAAAAGCCTAGGTATGGACAGGATATAATATTATGTACCAAAGATAATACTGGGTCAATCAAAATCAAAATATTCTTTATTCGAGTAGGCTGATCAAAGCACTTTTGAGTTAAATGTAAAGCTGCCACCGGTTCGGAAAGAAGATTCTACCGAAAACAACCAGTAATATCTAATATATCAACCAATAACAATATCTCAATAAAGCAGATTATCCACTCAAAACAATTAATTTGAGATAACCACAACGCCTATTGTTCGATTGACATGTTAATTAATAAATTATAACTATGTCTATCGTATCAATGATAATACTCAATTTGACCCCGGATCTGACTGATAACAAGTTATTAGATTTTACGGCGAAATATTCTCAGTGGCCTGAATCTTGAAATTGGTATGCACATTTCCGTACTTGTTGTACAACCTGAACTCTTTCCGGTCGGGTCGTATTTGCCGTCCCATTGGATGATCAGAGCGCAAATGTGTGTCAAAGACGATATGGTTAGAAATAATGTTACTTGTGAGATGACGTCCGAAAGAGAAGTATGGAAGAAGAAGACATGCTGCGCTGACCCGAAGTAAAATTGGGATAAGGGAAGGAGGATGATAACACACTATTCTGCACTATAACATGTCCTGCGGAGTTGGTTGCTTAATTAAATCGGTCAGAATCATCATCATCATATATACAGCATATTCCAAAAACAGGGGGAATACAATCAAAAATGTCAATTTTTGACGTCAAATCGATGCGATATCATTGGTCGCGAGCATGAATAATATATTATGATATTTAATTACAGATTCGTAAAAACATGGCATTTTTTATGTTGACGTAGTTGTTATCGGAACTTTGGAAGTGATGTTAAAGTGGATTTAATAGTTATGTGAAATAATAAGTTAATATATGTTGATCATAAACTGATTGTAATGCCCAATATAGCAGATCTAATATCTTATTGAATGGAGTACGTAAATCTAAGGATTGTTTATCTTTATTACTTCTTCGATTGGAATTGAATATACAATACTTCTCAACCTTGAACTTGCATTACGCAGAAGATAAAATAAAATTATATTGTCTGTAATTGGTTGACTTATATGTCCTTTTGTAGTATTGAATCATTTTTACGAGTAATTTCACTTTGTATGATTATAGTTCGTTAAAAATAACTAAGTATATTATTTGTTGAAGATTTTAATTACAGAAGATTTTATTGTACGAGTAAGTAAAGTAAAGTAAAGAGCCGAGATGGCCCAGTGGATAGAAAGCGTGCATTTTAACCGATGATTGCGTGTTCAAACCCAAGCATGCACCACTGAATTTTCATGTGCTTAATTTGAGTTTATAATTCATCTCGTGAGAAATGCATGTGGCTAATTTCATTGTCGGCCAATTTAGTAAAATCCATTATAATATTATTTTCATTGCATCATTCAAGGTTATTAGAATCTTAACAACGCGTGGGGAACTAGACCGTAAGAAAAGTCATGCCAAGGTTAGAGAGAATCAAATAAACTTCATGCTGATCCCAGATGAGATAACGTTACGAACAAAGTATTTCACCGTATCATACTTCCCGTTTGCTGATGTTACAAAAAAGTATTTTTATGTTTGTTATTTATAAGTTGCGTTTAAGTAGGATTAAGTACCATCTTAATTTCCAAGTTATTATTTTTAAGTGCTTCTTATATTTAACATCATGAAGATATGTCGTATGAAATTTTGCCACATATGTATATATTTCCTAACCAGCATTAGAACAGTTCGCTGGTATATGCTCAAAATATACCACTCACTATGGAAAGAGATAAGGAATGAAAGAGAGATATAGACACAAAGAAGGAGAGAGATATCAGTGGCACATTTACTGGACGTTACTTACTTCACGTTTAGGACTAAATTTACTAGATTTTATTTTTAAACGAGTTCCAATTCAAACGAAATTAAAAAAAAGTAAGTGTTAAAATAAAAGTATGCTCCACGTGTTACGATTAAAAACAGTACATTTTGCGTTGAAAATAAGTATCCGACGTTAAGACAAAACGATAAATATTAAAGCTTACAGTGGACGCTTTATCTCCGGAGCGGGAAGCGTGAAAAACGGATAAATGGCGGATCCTTGTAAATCCCGTTCCTTGAAAACTTTGAAACAATACTGTTGGTGTACAGTTATGCGGTATATTAGTGGAAAAATCGGGTTACATTTTTTACTCAACGATTCGATACTTTCGTTCAATAAACACTGTTTTTGTTCGGGACTATCTTTAAATATAAAACACCGCGATAGTTATATGTGTAAAAGTTTAGGAGTATCTTTTAAATATAAGAAACGCAATAGTGCTAACTAGTTCAACTGTAACTAAACAATCGACTTAATTACTTAAGTGTTCGTGAAAGCTACGCTCGGGACACTTCCTTTATTATATTAGTGTGCATGTACTTTGTGACCAAGATATGGCAACTATTATTATTTGTTTAAAAAGATTAAAGTATTGGCTTGCACAAAGCCGTTCCAATTTGTGAAAACTCATCTGGGCAAGTACCTACCGACAAAGAGCAATACTTAGTATTATTGTGTTCCGGTTTGAAGGGTGAGTGAGCCAGTGTAACAACAGGAATAAGGAAAATAGCATCTTAGCTGCAGCTGCTGGTGATCTCTAACCATGAGATGGCTCATTTGCTTACAGATTTACAAGTGCCTGTAAAATAATAATTAAAAGAGCAAAGAATTTGAGTAAAGAAATTAAAAAAATAAACTGTAGCTTAAACTATAGTTTAATATATGTTTTAATTTCAAACAAGCATTACTTTCCCGAGTTCGAAAGCCGTTAGCGAAAGTGAAGGGATAGCCACGATCGCTGTCAACGTAATTTGGTAGATTGGTCAGCACTCATTAATTATAACTTTGTTCTCTACAGTCACTTTGAGGAGCACTCGTGTGTCATCTGTTATGAGAATTAATGACGGCTGTCTTAACTTAAGCCGTCTATAAATATACTTTTGTCTCTGAAGTACTCTGATCATATTGTAGTAAGAAATCTATATATGTCCAAATCAATATCTATAATAGTATGAGATAGTTTAGTGCGGTTGTATTTTGATACTGCAAAACTACTAATACTATTGATACGAAACGTTTAGATCATTTTTGTTTCTAGTTTCAAGAAGAACAATAGCTGTATGTTAATATTTTAAATATATGTATGTAGCTTAAAATATTTACCTATGTCCAGCACCCCAGGGTACGAATATAGGTATCGGAGGGTCGAACAGGTGGGCCGACCGTTGAGACTGCTGGTTTTTAAGTGGGTACCCCTGTACACTTAGCACTGGTAAGTCTCGTAACCTGTGGGCACCCACATCACGCGAGGGAAACTATTGTTTATTCTAGGGAATATGAAGGGCTTTGATCAGTAGTCAATGAAGATGTATGTAGCTTAATACGTAGTCAAAGACTAAACTTTCGGTCCGAGTTCTTTCGAATAAAACAATGCCAAAACTACTTTTGATACACGAAAACTTTGATACAAAAGACAACTACCAATGTCTCAAAAATTGGCAACGGTATAAAATTTTCTTTTACAAATAATTCTTAGTTGTTGGTTTTATATTTAAAAATTAAGGAAACTACAACTTTATTTGAAATAACACAATAATTTTATCATTTTAACGTTTTATCTTTTTTCAAGTTCAACCAATAGTTTTAGTAATATAGCAAAAACTATATGGAAAGCGCATAAAATTTCCAGTAGTACGAAATGACGTGACTCTCTGTCAATGTGTCAGAAGTCTGTCGCTATAATTATTATTAATTATATTCAATCCAGCAGCCTTTTTTATATTCCGAAGTTTTAGTGCCACGATGAAAATGCTAGTTTATTTAACATTATAAAAAATATAATAAATATTTCAAAAAATATTTCGAATAAACAGGTCAAGTAATACAAATGACACACGTTCATCTCTTTGATGCGATATGTGGAATTTTTGGAAAAGAATTTCATAAACTTGATATGATTACAAGTATTTTATATCTTATGATTCCGGAAAGTTATTGTGATATTAATTCAATCTATATATATATATCTATACTTCTATTATATAAATCTGTAGAGTGTATGTACTCTGTCACTCAATTTTTTATTCAATTTCGTCATAAATATTCGTTTTACGAATCTCTGACATCAGTTTTACCATTTTTGAATTTTTTTCCTGTCTGTCTCTTTGTATGTCCCGCTATAACTCAAGAACGGTTGAACCGATCTTTATAAAAATTGGAATACAGTAAGAACATGTGATTGCGCAAAGGATATACTATATATAATACCAGTAAACCTCATGGCAGCTATAACAACAATTTTAATCAGAAGGACAATCTTTGAAAATTGCTGGAGTTTTTCACATGGGCAGTATTGTATTGATATGTATTATCCCCCAACGGATAAACACGAAATGTCGTTTATTCCGAAGCTAATAACTGAAATTGAAAAAAAAATATCATTTAAAATATATGATATATTACTAATTTTGTGAATTCTAAAAACATAAAAAGTAACAAAATAATAACGAGTACATTTTCTAACCAATAAAAATGAAAGACTATCATTGAATCAAAAGAATGAACGTCATATTCAAATTATATTAAGACGACTAACCAATAAAAGTAAGAATCATTGAAACAAACAATCTGAATTGTTGAAAGCGCCTGTTTAAAGTGCTACTAAGAAGAAAAACATATATGGCAGCAAAAAAATTAACTTTACATTTGTATATGTTCGCTGTTCGTGTATTTGGATGCGAGATTTGGTCACATACGATAAATAGTCAAACCATATTTTAGCTAATTCTAATTTATATTATAAGTAATCGTGAGTTATGCAAATTGAAATTATTTTCATCTATTATTATATTATCGTTGATGTATTAATGAAATGATTATATTGATAGATTTCGAGAAAGAAGGCAAATAAAAAAAAGAATCGGTTAGATGTTGTACAAGCGTTATAATTTCTATAACAGGAGGAAGGCATCACGAAGACATTGGTTATTATGAAGGTTTTTGATTCAAAAGGAAAAGCGTTTGAAGAAGTGAGAAAGGTATTTAATTAAAATTTTGTTAATAATTTGAGAGCATAATTGTATAGTGTTTAATTTATTTTCTTGATAGAAATCTATAATTGATGACATCTCTAACACTTTTGTATATTTTGAAGAAATGCGCGAATAGATTGAAGGAGCAGAAAGAGAAAGATCGATGAGGCAAAAAGAAAAACAAAGGCAGTGGATTTTGAATCGTAACTTTATCTATTTATATGGAAGTTACGGAAGATATTAATTGAACGTAATTGACTAAAATATCTATTTGATTTAGATCAAAGCACAGCAAGATGGATTTATCAGAAGACGATCAGAGCTAGAAGAATTTTCTCGTCTTAAATTTTTTTTTCTTAAATTCTCATATGATGAGAGAATACAAAAATAAGCAACAAATGTATCAATTTAAAAATGTCAAAATGGAGGTTATTCTAAACTAACTTTTTTAAATTTGAATTCTTAGCAAATATTGATATTTTAATCTTCTATGTTTTGTTTTTTGACTAAATTGAGAAATTGTCTTAAGTTAGTACTGAATATTCAATTAATTTATAAATATTTAATAACATCAAATTGTTTTTTTGAAAATTCCACTTTTCATAGCGGGAAATTATATTATATTATGTTATGTTATGTTATGTTATGTTATGTTATGTTATTTATGTTATGTTATGTTATGTTATGTTATGTTATGTTATGTTATGTTATGTTATGTTATGTTATGTTATGTTATGTTATGTTATGTTATGTTATGTTATGTTATGTTATGTTATGTTATGTTATGTTATGTTATGTTATGTTATGTTATGTTATGTTATGTTATGTTATGTTATGTTATGTTATGTTATGTTATGTTATGTTATGTTATGTTATGTTATGTTATGTTATGTTATGTTATGTTATGTTATGTTATGTTATGTTATGTTATGTTATGTTATGTTATGTTATGTTATGTTATGTTATGTTATGTTATGTTATGTTATGTTATGTTATGTTATGTTATGTTATGTTATGTTATGTTATGTTATATTATATTATATTATATTATATTATATTATATTATATTATATTATATTATATTATATTATATTATATTATATTATATTATATTATATTATATTATATTATATTATATTATATTATATTATATTATATTATATTATATTATATTATATTATATTATATTATATTATATTATATTATATTATATTATATTATATTATATTATATTATATTATATTATATTATATTATATTATATTATATTATATTATATTATATTATATTATATTATATTATATTATATTATATTATATTATATTCTTTACAATAAAGTCGATTGCAGAATGTACTTTGTTTTTATTTGTAAACTGAATAAAGTTGTTTTATAAAAACACTGTCTGTTTATCTGCCATTCGTGAAAAATAGCATCGGTAAAGAGCATCTTATTCGTACATGTAAATGTTTTCTTGAATTATTATTTCTAACTTTATGTAATTCATAAATATTCTTTTGAACAGATTTTAAGGTCGAGTGGTCAATGTCACTGGTCATGTGGATTATTTATTTACCCCCTATTTTTGTTTCACCATCCAAAATATGGATAGCCATATTCATTTTATCATGGTTCGTGATGAACTTAAAGTTCTTGGCATGGTCATCCAGCTCCACCAAGTATGTATTTTTATTTTACGCGATCGGATTATCTTCTTCAGACGCGTTCTGCGCGCGCGGTTGAAGTGAATTCTTCCACTGGTTAACACTTCCTTTTAAATTTTATTTTTTATTGTTTTTGTATTTAGATTTTTGAAATTTCACATTCCATGTGCTTTTTTATGGAAACTGAGTGGAGCCTTTTGACTTCCGGGTTTTCAACGTCGAAAATATTGAACGAGTGACAGTTGGGACGGAGTCAGAGTGCGATTAAGTTTGTCGCGAAAATTCAATTTCTTTTTTAATTTTGTGACCCTGTTATTAATTTAATTATTTTCAGAATTAATTATTATTTTATTATCTTATATGTTCAATAAATATTTATATTCAAAATAAAAAAGAATGGCTTCTATTTTTAATAAAAAACTAATTTTAAATAAATTTTAAAACGCCCAGCAAATAAACGGCTAGTAGTTCACATTTTTGTGCTCTAATTAAAAGGCGAGTTCGCGTCGTATTTATTTATTTAAATGATATACAGTCGTATATCATTTAAATAAATAAATATTGGATAACATCACATACATTACTCTGATCCCAATGTAAGGAGCTAAAGAACTTGTGTTATGGAAAATCAGAAGTAACGACGGTACTACAAACACCCAGACCCAAGACAACATAGAAAACTAATTAACTTTTTCCACATCGACTCGGCCGGGAATCGAAACCGGTCTACACACCACTCGACCACGGAGGTCGTCATCATTTGTTCGATGGCTTATCTAAATAAATAAAAATTGGAACAGTATCACGTAGACTTCTTGCGCATCAATGTTTATCTCTTAAGTATTCATTTCTTTGTATAAGTCGCTTGAGGGTTTAAATGACAACAACGGAACGGTTTTCGTAGTATCTTTTGAAAGCAGCTGCAGCGCTGGATTAAACAAGTTTTGAATTGCGATGTCTTGTTCCTTTTCCAGGATCCGGATTAGTGGCCGACTCCAGCTTAGATGTCGTTTGTTTAAAATTAATCTGAATTGTAGAGTATCGGGAACCAAAGCATAATAAGCAAATTCATGCATAAAATAAAGCTATAACATATTTATTATAATCAAAATATTATTATCGATAGACCATTTTCGATAATTAGGTTAATGAAGACGCCCCTTAATCTACGACTTCATTGTTCGACACTCGAAGCAGGCTCTTAAAACCTTAATTCTATTAGCACGAAGAAACAAATAAAAATGGCCAGACGTATTTAGATTCGGACACATATTATGTCGCACTGAAAACAACAGTATTTATTTTTAACTACCGTGGGCGAAACCGTGACGAGTAACGCTAATAGCCCGCTTAACGAACTTAGCCCGCTATTTGTACCATATGTGAGGTATATATGTCTATTTCTAAAACGCTGATCAAAAGTCAGATTAGATAATTTGACTTCAATCACCTGATATCAGGTGGTGACGTAATATGCGACCAATAGGCGTTCGGTATGTTGTCAATTTAGTAGGACTCACTTTTCCCATGATTTCACGAAACTGACAGATAAACCAATCAATAAGAAAGTAATCAAATTATAAAATGACATTATGTCCAATAAAAAATGATCACCTTGTAAAAGAAAATGGTAATTACCAGACCGAAAAACAAAATTAACGCCTAAAAATATTAAAGTCTCAGAAAATAATAATCTCTTAAGCAACGCGTGGTTTCATCTCGCATCGCTGTCACTCAACTAACTAGGAGGGAGAACTTCGGTAAGCGGGTGTTATAGTAAAATAGTTCTTATGACTATAAAAATAAGATTCAATTAAACATTATTTGTATTCTTGTATAATGTGAATAATAAATCTTTTGACGAAAGCGAGCGTTTATTTAATAACCATGTTGTCCACGCTTCTGGAAACAAAGTGTTAATCTTCTTGTGTATTTTCTCATTTCCGTATTTTTAATTATATATTCCGTACTACGCACGGTATGAATTGTAATTCATATAAATTAAATTAATGAAAACCAAATTTAGATCTTGTCAAATAAATTTTGAAATTCATATTCTTTCCGAAGACCGAAGGATAACTCTCAATACTACCTTACATATTCTCAGTATAATCTTCTGCTTCTATATCGTCTTCTTTAATTATATTTTTAATGGTTTTACTTGGTGATGGGGACATAAAATCTTAGTTCCCTGGTGGCGCATTATCAATGTGAGAAATAGTTAACTTTTCAAACAGCGCCATTGTTTATAGGCAGCGGTAACCACTTACCATCAGGTGGCCCATTTTCCTATCCACCTACCTATATTATAAAAACAACGTAAAGTTTTTTAGAATTCAAGTATTCTTCTCTAAGTTATTTAAGTTCTGCTGAGCGAACTCTTCGGATCTGAATATAAAGTGATGGGTTATCTCTTTGTGTCGTAAGACTAATATTGGGAAATTTAATCACCAATTTATTCAGGAGACTACAACACGAGTCACCGAGGTCGGACACTTAGGTATTTACATCGCTAGAAAATTAACTTTTAAATCACACATTGACCTGATTGGGGATACAGCATTGCGAATTATGTATCCTTTGTATTATTTTGTAAGATCTTACTTGGAATACGGCTAAACTTAAAAAAAATCGTAAATTAAAGTAAGTAAGTCTTTAAATCATAAAACTCTGCAGCACCATAAAGATATTTCGTATATCTTTAGAAAATTGTCGATTGGAGAGAGATCAAAGATTTTTATTTACGTTGCTCCGTTGATTCTTCTTATCTACTAAGTAACTTTATATTTAGATGTTCCTTAGTTAATACAGCCCAAAAGTTGAACCAAATGTGCCCAAAACTCTATTATTCTTAGAGCTTGTAAAATGTTCTATAAATATTTTGTTAATATTGACTTTGCAACATGTACGAAACAATCTCTAAAAATATAAATAAAAAATGCAAATATTTGTAAATTTTAATAAAATATATAGAATTCGTGAATTTTATTCAAATTAATTTGATTATTATTTATAATACAATTAAATTCGTCGCATGCATTTTTTTAGCATTAGCAGCCTGTAAATTTTCCCACTGTTGGGCTAAAGGCCTCCTCTCCCTTTGAGGAGAAGGTTTGGAGCATACTCGACCACGCTGCTCCAATGCGGGTTGGCGGAATAGACATGTGGCAGAATTTCGTTGAAATTAGACACATGCAGGTTTCCTCACGATGTTTTCCTTCACCGCCGAGCACGAGATGAATTATAAACACAAATTAAGCACATGAAAATTTAGTGGTGCCTGGTACCTGGGTATGAACCCGAAATCATCGGTTAAGATGCACGCGTTCTAACCACTGGGCCATCTCGGCTTTTTAGTAACGTGTGCGTGTGCTTACTTATTTAAACTTTATGGGTTTATGTATTAGTAGTTAAATTAAATTATTGTTTAATAGTAATATTTGTTTCCTAAGTCCTGGGTTCAAATAATGGATCGGAAAATAAAAGTTACTAGGTTTTTCCGCTAGCCGTTAAGCCTTTGCGTAATCTGTCCGTGGGCGTGTTGTTTTACTTGGTGGTAGGGCTTTGTGCAAGCCCGTCTGGGTAGGTACCACCCACTCATCAGATATTCTACCGCCAAATAACAGTACACTGTATTGTTGTGTTCCGGTTAGAAGGGTGAGTGAGCCAGTGTAATCACAGGCACAAGGGACATAACATCTTAGTTCCCAAGGTTGGTGGCGCATAGGTGATGTAAGGAATGGTTAATAATTCTTACAGCGCCTTTGTCTATGGGCGGTGGTGACCACTTACCATCAGGTGGCCCATATGCTCGTCCGCCAACCAATGCCATAAAAAAAAAAAAAAAAAATCAGGTAGGCACCATTCCTTACATGAACAATCCGCAACCGATCTTGGGAGATCGCTAAGATGTTATGTCCTCAGTGCCTGTTGACACTTGCTTACTCACCCTACAAACCAGAACACAACAATACTAAGGATTGCTGCTTAGCGGTAGAATATATTATAAGTACCTACCCACACGGGCTTGCCCAAAACCGCACCACCAATTAAATTTTCGAAGAACGAAGGAAGGGGTGCACCATTATTGCAGACTTATGCATTATAATACACCTTACCGCTACCGTCCATAACTTTCAGAGTATCTGCAGCTTAAGTAGGCATTATTAATTATTTACTTTCCAGGTAACTTTAGTTTTGAACTTCGTTAGTTGATGATCTAGGCTCATAGGTATCGAGGCGCTATGTAGATAAAACTTCAGCTCATTCGGCGTTGTTGTGCCTACTTTTTAACGATGAAGCTCTCCTGTATGGTAAAGGAATTTAGTTTATTTTAATTCGTTGATACAATATTGTCGATGGTGAAAACGAATAGTACTATGTTCTAACCTTAATCGAAAAGCTGGAGCTGGCTGGAGCTATTTTATTATGCAATGTCCTGTCGTGAAATTTAATATTTGGCTTCGGAAAGATATTATAGACAAAAAACAGCATTTCCTTATTTAAACCCCCTAATTACTAACCAAGAAAAAGGGTCCAAATAATCTTAGACGAAGGCATCCAAAGACCCCAAAAGCCTTGGGGATAATCGCGTAATTTTATAAATGTCCAACGTTATCTCGAGTTCTTAGTCTTGTCGCCTTTTGAAAAATTAATTGCTTTGCGGCAAGATGTATACATTTTTTAAGACGCAGTAATTTGTAACGATTAATTTCTTTTTGAACGACTCTGTTTTTTTTTATAAATTGTTTAAAGGATTATGCTTTTTGCAAATTTAACTTTTCTATTTGACGATGTGAAGTTTTTTCAGAAATACTACTCGAGTCAACTTGATCGTTTAGATCAAGTCTATGTCAATAAAATCTAAAACATTTTGTAGAAGCTGAAAAACGTTCGATAGCAGAATTTTCAATTTCAATACTGAAATATTCATTTTCCTGTGACGTCATAACGTCCAACGTCCAACCAATTCGTGATATAAATGTACCAATAGCATGTTCAATTTTCATATGAGTAAAATTTAGCCGATCAACTGCTTAATCGGTAACTTTATTACAAAAGTTAGGAGGCATTCAATCAAATCGAAGCAATTATCAACAAAAATCTATTCAAAATGATTGGCATCTTTCAATTTTTGTTGATGATTTGAAGTTTTTTATTGAAAGCGATTTAAAACTCTTAACACATTTTGCATATAGAAAAGGAATAGGTACTTCGATATTGGCTTTACAAGAAATCAGATTTTTTCCTTAATTATGTACAATGAATCTTCTACGAATATTCCATCTGAAATGCTAAGTCGATAAAATACTGGGAAGTATTAGCATAGTAACCTCATTTTAAATTATAAATTATTTACTCAAAGTATTATTGCTTATTAGATAAAGGAGGAACCCAGACGTGTCACAGCTCTGAACTAATGTTACACGGTTCATCTTTTCTGGTTAGCATCACAGATAGGTAATCAGAGTACCTACTGATTTCTTCTTGAAATCAGAAACATGTAAAGTGGTCGAAAATATTATACTACTCTTTAGTTTTCATATGTAAAATATATAAGATATTTGCGTAGACGCAAAGTAAACGATCCTCCGGTCATCTTTTATATATCGAAATGAAGATTTTTCTGTATTCAGAAGCGGTTTAGCACATCCTAAGAAAATATTAAAGCAATAACTTCTTGGGTTTACGCATAGTCCAGTCTTATGTTTGAAATGAAATTCAAAGAAACGTATAAGGGATAGTTTTGAAAACGATATATTTTATGTGTATTAGTCGAGCGACCCATTCCATCCTTTGCACGGGCATAATGAAGGTTTTATCTATTTTCTATCAGTATTGCGTCTAGCCAACCCTACCACCCACCACCCAGTCCATTGCTTGTGAAACTTGCTTTTATTTTTCTACGTTTATTCAAATGTGTTGATTTAAAAATATTACTTTCTGTTACTTATTTGAATACATTTTGGATTGTCTTGCTAGCTTATGGGCTATATTATATCTGAGGTCCTGGGTTTGAACCCCAGTTCGGACTAATTGAAAGTTCTGTAGATAAATTCTCAGTAAGAGTCTAAAGTCTGAAGATTGAAAGTGCCTACACTCCCGTTCCTTAGAAAGCCGTTGTTTCTGGTTGCGTGGATTTTTCGTCTCATTGGAATATAAGATAGGAAATAAGGAGAGCACTTTGAGATTGCCCGACTTTCTAAAATATAACTAGGTGAGTCATTATTCCATAAACTTAAAGGTAACGCTTAGTTTCATTCAACCAAACCAAGTCGTGACAATAAATCGTATTAGTTGACTATTCTTTGTTTACACGAATCCTATGAAAGATTGGCGATGGTGATGAAAAATATATTATAAATTCACATACATCTTAGTGGTTTCTTCTGAAAGGTTATCACTTGACAACACGTGGCTTAATACTGGTGATCACATCAGACTTCCTTAAGTTATTAAAAAAAGGATTGATTAATATATTTAACCTTATATTATGATTATATCTTACCATCAAATAACCCATTTTCTAGTGACATCAAAAAATATGATGACCTAAGCGAATATACTAGCTCATTCATCCTTTATCCATTAATCTTTCAAAATAATGAAAATGGTTTTTTTCTCAGCAGTGGAAAAATAGTATATAGCACTATTACTGTATAATATTTTCATAATACAAGGTAATTTAATCAAATAATTAAAAAAAATCACAGCATACCACGTCTAAATACCTACTGGCAATAAGGTCGCTATTTATTCAGACACAATATACATCCTGCACGTAAATATAATTCCACTTATTATAAATCCACGTAAGGCTTCTGTAAATATAAAAATAGGTTTACTTATAGTCATGTCATTAGAACAAATATATTTCATATGGTCTTAAATTAGAAATTGCTTTACTTATGAATGTTCTTCAAGATGTGATTAGTTAAACATGGCTGTCGTATTTGAAATTGGAATCAATAAAATAAAAATTCTATGAACTAAATATTTATGTATAAGGTTTATCTACAGGATTTTGTAAACAAGATAACTAATTAGAGCAACTCTAGCAGTCCTTTTCAATATTCATATCTCGATTCCATATTGAAACACGTATAATGTATTCTAGTTGGTATTTTCCCTTGGGTATATTTAAAATGGAGCTTTGCTAAATTATTTCCTATTTGACGCTTTAATCCTTTAGTATAAATTATTTTAAAGCATCAGTGGGATTTCTATTAGTACAAAGTATCGTTGTTAATAAAATTATAAATTTATTTTATATTTGTTAACGAAATGTTTTGAAGTTTATTAACTTTATGTTCTGACCGGTTTTGGGTACAGTGGCCATTGGCATTCGTAGATACTTGGTGGTGGGGGTTTTGAGCAACCCTTTCTGGGTGCAATCCATTCATCATATATTCTACCACTAAACAACAATATTTAGTATTGTAGGGCAAGTGAGCCAGTGTAACTTCAGGCACAAGGGACATAACATCTTAGTTCCATAAATTAGTGGCGTACTGGAGATATGAGAAATGATGAATATTTCTAACGGTACCAATATCTATAGCAAGTGGCGACCACTCACCAACAGGTGGGCGACTTGCCAATCCTATTGCGTTAAAAAATAGTGCACTAGTGTACTCTAGATTCTCTCACTCTCATAAACCGAAGGGATCAAAAACTAGGAACGACTGAAAGAGTGCAGGCGCAGAACCAACGCCTTCCGAGTTATGAGAATGTATTCAACCTACTTCTATATAATCTTTTCGAAGATTTCTATTCACAAAAATTCAATAGTTTTTCATTGAGCTAACAAAGTTTTTGGGGGTCGAGATGATTCAGTGGATCTAAGATCAATATAGCGTAATCCAATCGAAAACACCTTTGAATTTTCATGTGCTTAATACGTGAATAATCATCTCGTGCAAGAAGATGAAAGAAAATATCGCGGAGAAACTTCTGATACATATCTATTAACCGACAATGAAGCACAATTTCTTAGCCCAACAGTAGGACATCTACACTCAGCTACATTACTTTTTATTGTAACTCCGGATCTGTGGCTTAAAATCAACTCAAAGTAACGAGGGAGTAAAATCAGTTATATATTTATTTATTCTATATCATCTTTGAATTAATTATAAACTTTTAAATTAGAGACGATAGTGAACATAACTGGCTAAACACCACCACGTGCTAAGGAAGCCAAATAATATCCCTTCAACGAACCTCTGACAAATTCTTATGTTTTCAGATATTTATCAAATACACATTTTTTTTTAAATACGTAATACTAAAACTGTGATTCTGCCAGATAATTAAAACATACAGGCAAACGTTACCAGGACCCCATAGCCGTGAAGTAGCTTAGTGGTGGATTCTTCGCCCAATAAGATGCTAACGCAGGATTTTTATTCTGTATTATTTTAAATTCTAATAAATCACTTTTTACTCAGAGCAGTTTGTTAACAGACGTTTTGTGTTGATTTTTTAAGGCATATGATTTATTTAATATAATAGATGTTTATTAATTATTACTGCTAAGCAATTTACTTAAATATGAATAGTTTGAGTTATCTGTGATGTTATTCTGTTATTTTACAATTATTTTAATTTAATCAAACTTCTGAGGTAGGTTCTCTATCATTAGTCTTAAAAAACAAAACTATCTGGCACGTTTAAATTAAAAAGAAAAAATAATTATAAATTCCGTACTCGAGGGCTGCGGGTAACAATTTAAAATAGCTGAAGTCAGCATAGAATCTAAAGTAGGTATCTTGGGAATTGCTAGATTATTCTAAAAACCGCAAGGAATTAATCAAGTAGAAAAGGTAAGGAAAATTAAATACAGAACCTCGTTATAGAAACAAATAGTTGAAATATTTGGAACAAAGAATATCTAATGTAGGAAATAGTGAAAATGTATATCAAAATAAAATACTTTAATGAGTTATTATTTATTTAATTAAGAATCTATTAATTGTTAAAAAAAGTAACAATTTTTGGCACATTTTTTGTCCAGCGTCTTACCATAACGGAGACCAGCCTCACGAGTGTGTTCGCAATCACAATTATTACTATCTGTGAAGGATAACTCTTATAATCTGAGAGCACTAGAATAGTAGCCAAGGGAGAATAAGCACTGTTAAGTCCA
The DNA here is from genome assembly GCF_037043105.1 of Vanessa tameamea. Taxonomy (NCBI): domain Eukaryota; kingdom Metazoa; phylum Arthropoda; class Insecta; order Lepidoptera; family Nymphalidae; genus Vanessa; species Vanessa tameamea. Next base: position 1,037,211 of record NC_087315.1, on the reverse strand, counting down.
ATACGATACGCTTTTGATAAAATTTCTACGTTAACTGTTCTGCCTTTAAATGAAATTGTTAAAAAATATGTTATACATACATGAAACATAAAGTTACAATTATGAGGCAATAACTTTTCTTAATTCAATAATACAGTGGTTGAACTTTGATAACCTTGAAAAAAAAACTTATAAGATGGTCCTCCTGGTTTTATGTATTTTTCATATCATAAGTGTAACAGGGTCACCGATTTCGCTGACGTACAATTCTTTAAACGTCATTTTTAAAATGATATATCAAACTGTTTTGTTTGAAAGCATGACTTCGTCCATGTGTAAGAAGGGGTCAGATTTTAGGTAATTTCAATTAAAATTTACGTAAAAGAGACTGATATTGATAGGGATTTCAACAACTCTACAACGCCAAGGCGCCGCCAATATGTAATGTGATGTATGAAAGAAATTAAGCATCATTAATTTGCCTTTTTTCCAATCAAACGGTCTGTGGACACTAACTACGAGACTACCCCATAATACCTCCACACAAGCCCAAGTTACAGAACATTTACTCCCATGATTGATTAATATTTAATATTGAATAGAAGGGCAATATCTACTGACAAATGTAATCACTTATTGGTCCATTTACCCGCCAGCGATCCAACCCTGAAAATAAATGTATATCCTTTAAAAGGAACATAAGTGACAACCCTACCACGACCTTTAAAATCATGTAGATTCGCTTTTAGGACCTGATGCCTTTTTATGCTAATACCTAAGCTTCTCTAGCGAAAAAGAAAACTATTTCTATTTTACTACTCATATACGTAATATTGGGACAAAATATGTATTCGAGAAATATGTTCTTACGTTAAAATAATTCACGTCTCCTTTTTTATTATAAAGATCGATGGCAGGGCCAATGAGCCAATTGATGATACGTCACAACTTAAGTTAATTCCTTACATCGCCAATGCAATGCCAACCTTGGTCATTGGATAAGGTCCTCCTATCTCCCTTGTGTCTGTAGTTACACCGGCCCACTTATCCTTCTAACCAGAACAGACACGTACTCAGTATTGCTATTTGGCGGTAGTGTATCTGATGAGCGCATAGCACCGACCCAGACGGGATTGCACAAAGCCTACCACCAAAAAAAAAACACTTTCGTCTAGACCACACTACCTTTATATACGTCACCGTGCAATCGTAAAAACCGGTAATTCTTAACAATCGACAAATTTCTAAACCGACGAAAAATTGCGAACTTAATATACGTAACACGCGTCTAGTGTTTTTCTATGCAAATTGGAGCAACTCGCCGATAGAATGCGATGCGGCACATCAACTTCCTTCGCGTTCAACGTATCAACATCAGAAGTGGTATTTCGAGCACGGAGAATATTAACGTAAATGTATCGGATAATAGTTTAAAAGTCATTGTAATGCTTGCCGAACATTAACTGATTTTAAATTACAGGCCTCATTTTTTATTCTTGTCGCGATCTTTGTAATAATTTTTGATGTGACTATTGATACAATCGGAAGATTTAATTTATTGTCTTTACGTTTGTAAATTAATAGCTTTGGCATCTATTAATAATAATTTAGGTGAACATTATCAGCGTTGCCGACAGTGTTAAGCGGAATTCCTTTGATTTACTCGGTAGGTCTTAGGCTTCATACCTCTTTTTACTACGAGGACATTTGCGTTGGCTGCTGTTGTCGCCGTTGCGACTTCTGATGCGAATTTGATAATAATTATATAATTAACTGTCACATATCGCCAGTATGAAGGATGAGTGGGCAAGTGTATTCATATAAAATTTTAGTTCACTTAAAATCGATTTTGTTAAGGATACATAACATCGAAAATAATCAGGAATAATGAGTTGCAGTGTAAGATTAATTTATATGTCAAGATCGAGTCGTCCATGAGATTGCCTTTGAAGTGCTCGGGACGCAAATGTCACTTGTATAGTACAGAGTATATTTGACGCGGCGTGCGATGGACGGGCGTTGCGTCCAAGTGACAGAGCACACTGAAACCGTCTCGCGTATCGTTTTCCTTTATTTTTGTGTGTAATTAATATTTTAAATTTATTGACTGCTTTGCTTCATAATGAAACGTAATTTTTCGTACTGGTATTATTATTTCGAATCTAACACGGGTCCCTATACGATAAGATATGAGCTAGGTTTTAAAATGGGAAATCGTAATGTTGGCAATTATATAAATACATATATTTTGTCTTAATTAGAAGAAGCTGAAACAATTGAGCACTTATATCTACTCAACGCAGGGTATTAGTTCATACTATTCTTAATTTACTTTTGTCCGATTTTCTTTGTTCGTCTTCGAAATCCAAACTCAGAGTGACTCATCTAAACTCAATATACGTATTTATATTCCTTTGTTATAGAATATTCTACGATGAATATAAAATATGCTTTGTCTTAGTTACAGGATAAAATTGTACGTATACCTTCAGTTTGATAAATATATTCTACTAAAAAGAGCCGACATAAAAATCAGTAGTTCCTGTTTTGTCAAACAAATTTATTATTAATATATAATTAAGTTTACATTACTAATTAGAAAGAAAACAAACTCCACTTATTTCCATTAGATATAAATTCTTGTATTATGTAATAAGCCTGATCTATATAGTTATGTTTTTATAACATACAATTTTAATAATGGATAGTAAAACACTCAAAGCTGTAGACATAATATCGTTGAAAACAATAATGCGATGCAAATGTATTCCTAATTTCTAAAATTGTTGTTGCAGAAAATATTGAAAAGGAACGAATCTCGAGCCCCAATACTCTAAATAGATCACTTATAATAACTAGCGGATCTTCCGCGAAACTTCGTGTTTATTCAAAAGATTTTTTTAGGAATTTCGAAACTTATGACAGGTTTTGTTGTGTATTTCATTTCAATGTAAACTGCAAGTCACTCAACAAACCTCATTTAAATTGATTCTTTAATATCAAATGGTATACATTAGTTCAGCTAGAATTGGAGTTGGTCAATAACAATTTACTTTAATTTTGTTTACGTTTTTCATTTTTTCTTATAGAGCGTAGTACGTAGTACCGCTCTGTAACCGGTCAGTAACGTTTTTTCGCTCTCTAAAGCGAATTCTTTGTTAAATTGTAATAATTTAGTAAATTGCAATCAAGAATCTTCTTTAATTATCTGCGCATCTACGGCTGGAGCTCTTTAAAATGAGACCATATCCGATTTTTTAAGTGCAGCTGTCGTCCCATAATCACTGGGACAAAAATCGGCTTAATTAATATATGTATGTACCTAAGATGTTACGTTGGAGCGACTAAATAGTTTAACGCCGTAGATCTTATTAAGCGTATGCTATGTAACTACTTTTGAGCAAATGTTTTATTACCAGACATTTCTAACTGTCGGACAATGTTGTTATATACATTATCACGCCTTTAAAAGCAAAGTAAAATAACAGCTTATAAAGATGCCACCGCGCGGCTGAAAATAAGGCTTGGAGTTTATTCCACCTCGCTTCTTCAATGCGTATTAGATATTCATCCAACAGAGGATTTTTTCACGACGTGTTCTGCACCACCACGATATTGTTCATATACACGAATAATTCTCAATATGAGAAAATTGAGTTTTTTCCGAATTTAAAACCACATTAACCAACCAGATCATGCCTTGAAAATATTTATATCGTTAGTCATCCAAAAGTCAAAATAAATGAATATGACATAAACATAACAGCATCTCGTGTATTCTAAATTATAATTTATGAAGTTCCAATTCGTCTAGTTGGATTGGCTAGAAGCAGTATTCAAATAGGCTATATTAGCACCATGAATAGATTGTTAGTGCTTACATTTCTGCGTAACTAAATTAAAGGCCAGGGAAGGTGCGTTGGTAGTTCAAGTCCCTTACATTTAATAACTCGAACATAAAGATTATTGTTGATATTTATGTGAGGTCCTTTCTGTAAACTCATGTTTAACCACAATTATTATTAATAATTGTGGTTAACCAGCCCTCCTGTCACCAGTGGAGGCAATAAGGCGAGGTATTATACTTTTAATGAAGCTTTTTGCACTACTACTCCAAGGTCCAAGTGTTTTAACAGCAAATGGGATAAAAACATAAAGTTTAACTATAAACAAATATGTATATACCCTTCTGTTAACATATGTACACTTTAAGAGCTAGTAATTTTGTAAAAGGGAGCGTTTTAGGTCGGTTGGCTTTTTAACATGTCTTTCCGTATAGAAGTTTGGTGGGTGTCTTACATCATATCTGGCTAGTGTGGGGTGGGTAGTAGCGCTTATTACACTTCAATTATATGTGTGCAAATTTCGTATTCTCAAAGAAATTTAATTCCAATATTATATTTTAAGAGTTTCTAGTCTTTTAGCGACATACATTAACAACCATTTTAAGCCAATTGAAATTTTGTTGTAAAATAATTACGCAATCAAATATTTAATCAATCCAGAATTTGATAGTACAAATCCAGGTGTGTTTTGTAAATTTTCATATAATATGTATTATAATATGTCAGTATTATATTGACATATATCATATGATATAATCATGATATATTCATTATAAAAATCACGGCACAGTTACCATTACATTGTGTATTGCAGCGTGATTTTAGGTTAACTATTGAATGCGCGATTTGCGGTTTGCACGCGGCGCCAGTGCAATGCCTGCGCGGCACTGGTGAGGCAGTGCGGTTTTGATATGTATTCATAGTAAAGTGGTCCGGCGTTGGGTCGCTGCGGTACCACGTACATGAAGCCTTATTAAAGGATTCATAATCATATATATAATATAATAGAAGCCGAGATGGCCCAGTGGTTAGAACGCGTGCATCTTAACCGATGATTTCGGGTTCAAACCCAGGCAGGCACCACTGAGTTTTCATGTGCTTAATTTGTGTTTATAATTAATCTCGTGCTCGGCGGTGAAGGAAAACATCGTGAGGAAACCTACATGTGTCTAATTTCAACGAAATTCTGCCACATGTGTATTCCACCAACCCGCATTGGAGCAGCGTGGTGGAATATGCTCCATACCTTCTCCTCAATGGGAGAGGAGGCCTTAGCCCAGCAGTGGGAAATTTACAGGCTGATTATGATTATTAAAGGATTGCTGTTTGCAAATACTAAAATCTCCCAGTTGGTATGGCCTCGGCTTGTATAAACTCATTGATACAATACCAGTCTGTTAATATCCCTAACATATAATATAACATATAATAACCCCCTTGACCAAGTCCCCGATCTTCTTTTGAGAAAATTGAACCTTATTTCACCATTCTACTCCAATACGGGTTGGTGGATACAGTTTTGTACTGCCGAACTCAAAATGATTAAAGAAATGAAAGTTCAGCGGTGCTTGCTCCAGTTTGGACCTACGATCTTTGTGCTCCAAACATTAGATATCTATGCTTATAAATTATTAGCTGACGAGTTTCTTCTCCGACTTTAACATTTAATTTGTACGATTCAATTGGTTACGATTCAAAAATTGTAATTAATTTGAGTAAATTGTTTATCTATTGGTTGTATCACCAATAGCCATATTATTAATTGTTTAATAAATTAATTCAATTAGAATACGTAATATTTGGAATTTCATATTTAAAATATTTCGGTAATCTTCAACGACGACACATTATTTAAATGAAGTATAAACTTTGCAAGTAAATTATCTGACTCTCAGTGAAGCTCCTTAAGGAATTAGCAATTTTATTACTTCTTCATTTAAATTTTATGCAGTTTTTGAAAAAAAAAAAATCGTTTCAAATACAAGTATTAGCTTAATGCCTTTACTATTTAGATTACCAACTTGAATACGCTAGTATATTTATCTCATAGATAAGCCTATATTTAAAGATGTTACGCAAGACTGAAGAAAATCGCCGATAATTTTGATTCTTTAGTTCTTAAATTTATTAATAGATGGTGCTGTTACTTTTTTTTTGAATCACGCTTTGCTTTGTAAAAAGAAATAGTATTAGGTTTATAATTCATTTAAATAAAATGCCGGCTAATTCGATGTATAGAAGTCCTAAAGACGTTTTATGCGATCCTAACGATTTTATTACATCGGCGAACGCCAACTCGTAAGATTAAATGTAACACACAAACACGGACTACGCCAGCGGGGTTCAAGTCTCTCTTCCTTTACCCCCCCCCCCCTCCATCCGCGTTTAGCCATATAGCACACTATGTCCTCTCTTCAAACGTCGACAGCATCTTACAGGTACAGCCTCACAGCATTCACCCTTAGAACGCACGTCTGAACCCTTCAGTGGGCTCCCAACATCCGGTAGATTCTTTTACTATTCGCCCGCTGACGCTGTAGAGACCACTATGGCCAACAGCTACTGAAAAAAACACCACTATCCCAAAACGCTGTAGCGTACACCCAGACCAAGCAATTATTCATTCATTTTTGATAGATCGAGCTAGTGATTGCGGCAGCGTAACATTTTGAATATCGATTCAATTAATGGTACTAATTGATAGGAAGTATCGATATTGGTTGTTCAATAATAAAAAAAACATTAAACTATGTAACTTAACTATATGTATAATGGTGATGGAATCAGTGTCTTCGACATGGAAATCAGATAGCTTATGTTCACTTCTATATGTACGAGCACGGACTAAGTTTAGAATATATATGAAGATTAATAAGTTTATTACGATTTCCTGTTTCTCGAGATCAGCTGCTCAGATTTTAGGGTCATCTTGTTTTGACTTTTTATGACAATAATTTATGTGCCATCTTTACGGAATAATAACAATACTGTTTACTGTGTCACTGTAAGGCTACTCCATACGAAACCAATTTTACACTCAATTACATCAAATGATAAGTCGACTTACGTAATATGCTATTTTGATAGCTATGACGTTTAAATATTATGACAATTGTCGCCAATATCTCTTACCTACGTTACACGATAGATTTTTACGTAAAGTTTTTAAGAATTGGTTCAAAAATAATAGCTCCAAAAGCAATTCGAAGGAAGTATTATATTATTGAATATTATGTATGATAACTTAATTTCCACACTATTATTATATACTACTTCAATTACACTTCGGAACTTATTTCGGGAACACGAAAATAACCATTAATTATATAAGACACTCGGAATTAAATAAATAAAGTCATTTATATGTTATAATATTTTGAAAATGAAAACAATTTTCAATTGAACGTCATATCTGAATTATAAATTATAAAGATTAAATTATATCTAAAGAAGACCAGATCGGAATAGAAAGGGAACGAGGAACCCGTTAAGAAAATCAATTATAATGCACTCAAATTATATAAGACTGCTTGTGCCAGCTTCGTAAGGAGGATTGTATTTCAATTTTAACACGCTTTTATTAGTTTGGCCTGTGCTGATATCTTACTGATTCGACCATTTGACTGATTTTAACTACTGCGGCTAATCTCAAGGAAGAACAGCCAACTACGGACAACTAAGGAGATAATTTTATGGTGCATAAGTGTCTGCGCAAACACTGGTAAACTTTCTCTCTACTCGAATACAATTTTAATTTGATTTGATTGCTGTACTCAATATGTATTGGCACCAATATTTTATTGGCGGTAGGACTTTGTGCAAGTCCGGCTGGATAGCTACCCCCACTCATCAGATATTCTACCGCCAAACAGCAGTACTGAGTATTGTTGTGTTCCTATTTGAAGGGTGAGTCAGCCAGTGTAACTACAGGCACAAGGGACATAACATCTTAGTTCGCAAGGTTGGTGGGGCATTGGTGATCTAAGGTATGGTTAATATTTCTAACAGCGCCATTGGCGTTGGTGATCACTTACTATCAAGTGGCCCATTTGCTCGCCCGCCTACGGACATCATAAAAAAAGAAATATTTTTGGGGTGCGAGATGTTGTAATTTTGTTAACTGACTAAAATGTTCATTTAAAACGAATACTACGAGTATATCTTTTTTATATCTTCAAATGAATTTTAACCAACCAAGTTGAAAGTATTTTTGGGCATTAACGTCAGTATCAAAGTAATTACCACCCGTATCTGGCAATACTCCAGCTCGCAATTTAATGTTTAATGAATATTGATTCGATACACTTTAAATAATCACCCATGGCACTCGTTTGTCGTTAAACATGTTAATTTCTGTTCAAATATATACAATCGATTTATACACTTTGAACGCAAGTCTACTGCAATTTATATAACGTACACGAAACGACATAAACGTATAAAGAATTTTCTGAAAAATGTGTCAATTTGTTATACAATTCATTACTTTCTATATTTTATATATTATTTACTTAATTTGGATTGAAACTCGGAAAATTATTGGTAGTCTCTATAGTTGTGCCTAGCAAAATACCTAAAACATTGCATTCTACCTCTGAACTCTTTCGGTTAATGTCAAATTTGCAATCAGATTAAATTATGAAAATGGGTCAATAGTGTAATCCTATAATATCTCCTACATCTCAATTGTAATTTATTATTTTTTAGTAACATTTATTGAAGTCATTTTGTAACTTTTTAAATCATTTAACAACATACATCGACATTTCGAAAAACTACCTCAAAATTACTGAAATCGCATAAGAGAGGTTGGTTGTTGGTCGGAGAGTTTTGGTGAGCGACTACCACATTCCAATGCGACAGTACACCGCATAGCTGCTACGAGCCATTACGTTGCAGTCAGTAAATAGTTGTACACATATGTAGAGAATATACAGCATGACTGTTTGAATAATATCGATATTTAAGGACGTGATATTTGACGATCGTATATGACAAAAACAATACATATAACATAAATATTAATAAACTTCTAAGTAAAGTTAACCAAAAGCTATGTTATTAATTAGGCGTCGTGTGGACACCCTAGTTGCGCTGTCGACACGAAACGGGAATGTTACCTACGTCCAAACGCCGTCACAGGTTAACAGGGTAGTAGACTTCCTTTGATAAACAGGCATGATCCAATCCCCATTCCTACTTTAATCCTCGCTTAGGACAGGCAAAAGTACCAAGGTATTCCACTCGTTTAAGCAACAAATATGTTGACTAGGTAATTGATGAGAACTTGGGACAAAAAATAATAAGAACTGTTTACCTATCATGGCATTTCCTGCGTATTTTAAAATGGAATCATACTTATATATTCTGTACTGGTCATTTTTAATTTCAACTCTTCTCTGTTTTCATACTCTAACATACACAAGACGTTTCCTTGTGGCATGTGTTGGAATACAGAGCTGTCCGAAGTCTTGTAGTGTTTGATTAGCGTTAAAGATTACGCTGGCAGTAGGTACTCAGCGATTTGGGAACATCTCGCACGCGCCGCTGGCAATGTGTCCACACTTCATTTATTTAAATGGAATTTTTTGGAAATTTGGTCAAAAATTAAGTACCTATTTTTTTTACATAATTCGAATGAGAATCATGTATCGAGAATTCTCCTTAAATATTGATAGTTATTCACCAGTCACCCTGTATATATACGTGTCTTTTATTTTTTTTATTTTATGATATGAAGTGGTCCCCCTGCCCATAGATAATGGCGCTGTAAGAGATATTAACAATTCTTTACATGCCAGTGTGCCACCAACCTTGGGAACTAAGATTTGTATGTCCGTTGTGCCTGTAGTTACACTGGCCCTTACCCTTCAAACCGAAACATAACAACACTGAGTATTGTTTGGCGGTAGAATATCTGATGAGTGGTAGTACCTACCCAAACAGGCCTACCAGCCCTACCAGCGGGTGATTGATCTACGCGTGTTTTTATTGAAGTAGTTTAGTATATCTTTTTTTTCTTAAGTATCACACACTTAAAACTTTATTTCTCATACATTCTATGGTTGGCTGGAAGAAATGCTTTTAGCACTAAGACTGCCGTTAGTACAACGTAATATAATTTATTTATTTACTTAAAGTTCGATGTGGCTTAGACATTAGAGAGCGTGAATCTTTACCAAACATTGCAAATGTGTTAATTTGTGTTTATAATTTATCTTGTACTCGGCAAAAAATATCACGAGGAAGAATAAAAACATTGTGAGGAAACCTGAAAAAAATGTTGCATCGTAACCACAAATCAGCTATGATAGTGGAAAATACTCCAAACCTTCTCTCAAAAGGAGGCTATCTGTGGGATATTTACAGACTGACTGACTAACTTCTTTTTTTTTTTTCAAACTGAACAAAACTATCAATACGGGATGAGGCATTCACTGCGCGTCAATCTTTTGACAAAGAATAATGCGTACTTTAAAATTAATTATTAATGATTTAAAAAAACAAAAATTCGAAATTTAATTACATTTTGACCAACAGATGAATTGAAATAAAAGTTTTTATAATTTTTCAATGTAGATATAGCTTTTTATGCGAACGGATGGTGAATAAACCTAAATGGAATGGTTTTTATATAAAATATATGTTTTTTAATATATATCATATTTTTATATTACATAAATAATTAAAAGATTTATCAAATAATTTTCGTTTTCTTTTCGTTTTCTTATCTTATAGATCTATTAAATAAATTTAACTGAATCCAACGACAATTTATGTAGAACATATTTATAAAATAAAAAGTATATCTCGAATATTTTTTCATTACCCATTAAAAATATAACATATTGTTACTTGCTACATTTTAGAGGTCACGAGTGCTCATTAGCATATTATTATAAGCGTATTAGCAGAAACGAAACCCTGTATTCCAAATTTAAATATTAATTAGGAAACAGTATACAGAATAAAATAATTAGAAAGTTTATTTAATATATATATTCACTCCATAGCCTGAATATTTTACTTTGGGCGTTAAATAATGCAGTATCGCCATATCAAAGTACAAAGTATTGTGTAGATTTGCAATAAACCACTTAAATGATGACTACCTTACTCGCGTGATTTTACTCGCCTTAAAGTTACCGTCCCGTCCCTTATATTGAAGCGTTACTAAATCTAGCTCAACACGCCAAGACTATTCGTTTCGCACTAGCCCAAAAGTGTCACACAGACGGACAAGTACCCCATCGTCAGTTAAATATTAGAGCCAATTCCAGTATTCTATGCAATGATTTTGGTAGATATTTACATAGCCGAATATCAATCCAACTCATACATAAGCACGTGATCTTTGATTAAGATCTTTCTCTTTGATTCACTCGGGCATGTCTTGTTATATAGCTAGAATTATTTAATATTTATTAGATTAAATTCTCATTAATAATTCAAACAAAGAACAGCTAATTGGTGATATAATTTAACTCACAACAGAAGAGAAGTTTTAAGTCGTTTTAACTTGAATACGTTTTTGCTGCTTTGCATTTTCAGAATGCCAGAACCAGATGTACAATCATAGAACAGGAAGGCGATTGGAAATGACATTTTCTTAACATGAATTAGTATTTATTTCGACCTTAAATTAGTAGTTTTACTAAGTAGTTTTATTAATCAGCTGTTCAACTAACTATAGGAAATTCTTGGTATCACTGTTTTTTTTTTAATTTGAAGGACTGTGCGGCCATTTTCTACCTTATGAAAACTACTAATGAAAAGGGACTAAATTTATGTCTGAAATTGAGTCTTTACAAACCAAAGTATCGTGGTAGGCCGACTAAAATTTGTCCAATTCAACTCAAGTCCAAGTGCTGAGCGTTGACCGCTAAAAAGTTACCTTTTTCATATTGTTTCCATTTGAGAACACGCCTCTGGCTGCCACGACCAATATTGGAGTATTTATCGCCAATAGCAAGGTAAAAACAAATTGCTTTTTTAAAAGCTTGGTGTGCTCAGCAGGGTACTAAGTACTTTGCGAGTCGATGTTAACCTCTTACCATCAAGTTACCCAATTCCAACTGCACGACTGCCTATTTAAAGATGCACTCTTTTAATCCGACGACTTTGTGTATTGCAGAAAGTTTTTATTTTAGTTCGGAGACAGTCGCCTACTTTTAAACTCCGTGTCTGAAAAGCTAAGATTTAATGTTAAGTCTAAACCTATGAGGCGTTGGTGCTTAAGGCATTAGGTCAACTCTTCTATTTTACCCTGTGTTCTAAGTTAGAAATGTTGTATACTTGTATCAGCATGTAAACATTTATAAACTAAGTAATACCATTTCTCAAGATAGCTTTGCTTAAATGTATAAAAAGATCGTGAGAAGCGAAAGTCAAAGTTATATCGCTAACAAATTGGACGCGTTGAATTTATTATTTTCTAGAAAACGTCTCATCTCCATTCCAACTAAAATCCCTTTTTAAAACGTCACATTAAAGATTTCAAACGAATGATATCACATGTTTTACAACAATAAAGTTGTAAAAAAAAATTGTTCGAAAGAACATATAAATTATGCTGAATATATACAATTTAACTAAGAAAAAAATTATCTTATATTACAACTAGCGTGTTCGTACTCAGCGTTTTCACTGCGTTAAATTTTATTGTTCCGCCGCAGAAGACTGAGAGATTCTTACATTAGACGTATTAAAACAAAAATGAACTTTATAATATCAGCTTAGAAAGGTAATAAAATTATAGTTGTTTGCAGGAACTCTTATGAAAAATCACTTCAGAGCAGAGCAGAGCTTGCACATCATCTTGTGTCCTCTACCCGCAGGTGATCGTCGGCAGCAATTAGCGCGACAGGTAATTCGTAAGGTACAATGAGTCAGAGAGCGATATGTTTTTGAGTCATACGAAGGTTAGTTCTGTAGGTCTCTATTATACGACCTCTTTGGTTTTGTTTTGTGAGTATCATTAAGGTGAGGAACTGCGGGTATTATTTAAAATTATCCCATTAAAAAAAAAGAATATTTTTAATGGCTTATTAACACTAAAAACCATCACTACCAACTAATGCAGTCAAAAGTTGAAAAAAAAACAAATTAAAAACAATCAGTAATTGATATCAAAATTCATTAGGCAAGTTGTTTCAGCAAAAGATTACGAATTACAAATTTGGATTCTAATCTAAAGGCGAATTACACCGATACCTTTGAGTTTTAATTGAACCCGTTTCCAAACATCAAGGCAACATAAATAGGGTACCAAGTTAGGATCAACTTCGTGACACGGGTATGACTGGATAAATAGAATAATAAAATTAGCTTCCATAATTTAATAGAACCAAGTTGCACGGGCATAAGTAAATAATTATGTTACTTAATTATAGTCAGAACACTATCGAATGACAATCGGTCGAAGATTATCGGATTGTTACCTTATGACCCTGTAAAAATTGTAATTAGTATTACTTCTGCAGCTGTGATGAACATGCTGGAACTTAGAGAATTGAATTTTGTTTTTTTTCAATGTTTATCAGCCACATCAATACATTTGGTTACAAGATATAAAGCGTTTAGGAAGAATTTTAAATTTTATATTGCTTAAAAATGTATTCCAATGAACTCAAACACTTAAACAGCATCTTCGTTCTGAACTAATTGATGGAAATCGTGACGCTGCATCTTTACATAGCTTATTGTAGCTCATGTTCTTATATTGTTCTTTGTTCTTATATAAATTGGACATTTTTTTTACATTAACAGCCTGTAAATTTCCCACTGCTGGGCGAAGGCACCCTCTACCTTTGAGGAGAAGGTTTGGAGCATATTCCATCATACTGATCCGGTTGGTGGATACACATGTGGCAGAATTTCGTTGAAATAAGACACATGCAGGTTTCCCCACGATGTTTTCCTTCACCACCGAGCACGAGATGAATTATAAATACAAATTAAGCACATAAAATTAAATGGTGCTTGCCTGGGTCAAACCCGCAATCATCGGTTAAGATTCACGTGCTCTAACCACTGGGCCATCTCGGACATTGTTGAGCGGAAATGTACCAATGCATAGAAATACCAATAAACATTGTTAAGATTTAAAATAAAGAACCACTTTTATAGTGAGTGACCCTGTTAAATTATATATATATATATAACTGTAATGTACTATGAATATTATTTTATAGAAATTTCATAAGATAACTTTTGATCTGACAAGATTCGAAACTAATAATTATTTGAACATCAAAAATATCAAACGAAGCGGTACAAGCATTTCCGGACGATGCAACGGAATGCAACATCCGCAAATGCTGGAATCTTTAAACAATTAAATTTATATAAAGTTATTTTTTTGTAATATCTGAGAATTGTATCTTTGAATTTTATTGGAACCGGTTCGTAATTCGGAACTCAGGAACTGAGAAATCCAATTTCAAGTGACTTTCGTATTAAGCAGTTAGTTCGCATGCTCCACACAATAATATTTGCTGCCTAATCTTTACTTACGTTCGTTCTCTTTGCGTCTACGTACTTCTGAAATAACATCGAGTAAGAGGAAAACTTCACCAATTTTAATCCAAACCATTGGCTTAATTGGAGCCTTGTTAAGTGTTAATCAAAGTACACAACGTGGACTGCGCAGTCCTGATTGATTTATGTGTTTTTAATTGAATTTCGACGTCTCATTGCCGTATCTCTTTTCATTTATATTTTTGTCTCCTTCTAAAATTGTCTCAGTCTATTTTTAAATGAGCGTATTTAACTTGCTTTTAGAGCCAAATACGCGGTAGAAATAAGATTTCAAGGTCACATGGATGGTAACTTTTTATTAAGCCTTTAGATTTTCGTTTTGAAATGGCTTGCTTTTTTTAACTTTTTGATTTTATTGTACATCTACTAGCCATCCAAAAATAAGGCTCTATATAAAATGTTCATATTGTAATCCATACAACACTATTGATAACTATCGGACGCCATTAAAACTCCCTGCCGGTATGATTTTTTCCGACATCTTCAACAATCATCATTATATTTCAGCTAATTTATGTAAAACCTTAATAATTCACATTCAGACATTTATGTATAAACGAGGTGTGGAGATTTCGTTTATAATATATCTATAAATAATTAGCATTACATTAGCAACCTGTAAATTTCCAACTGCTGGGCTAAGGCCTCCTCTCCCTTTGAGGAGAAGGTTTGGACCATATTCCACCACGCTGCTCCAATGCGGGTTGGTGGAATACACATGTGGCAGAATTTCGTTGAAATTAGACACATGGAGGTTTCCTCACGATGTTTTCCTTCACCGCCGAGCAAGATATGAATTATAAACACAAATTAAGCACATGAAAATTCAGTGGTGCCTGCCTGGGTTTGAACCCGAAATCATCGGTTAAGATGCACGCGTTCTAACCACTGGGCCATCTCGGCTCATGTATAAAAAAACTAACATATAATTTATACCAGCTTTTACTAATCGAAGTGCTATTATCGCTATAGAACGATTATGATTATGATGAGTTATTTATGTATGGTTATGATGCAGGAAATATCAATGGAACACAGTGTTTGTTCAGCAACAAGTGGGAAAATAGAGGTATAAACAACAATGGCGACAAAGAGGCCTCCAGAGTATACTCAAACTTAATAGTTTAACATGATTGCCTATCGTTCTATAGTAACCACCGAAGCCGAGGCTAACTTTAACATAACATAATTTACGACGGTGCAAAATATTTATAAATGATAATGTTATAGTTATTCTTGTATATATTTAACACATAACATTGTTATATAAAACTCGCCTAAAAAAAATTGAAAATAGAAATAATTTAATTTTTTTTTTATTTAACATTTACGTTTGAATTAGTAATTAAAAATTACTATATGTGTCGCACCCCTCAGTACAATATAGTAATCATATATAGGATATTACACCTTAAAAACGTCTACAAAAAGAGTCCACTAACACAGTTGGTACAAAGTTGGTGAACATAAGATTAATTATAAACGCAAATTGATCAAACGAAAATTCGGTTTTGAACCTACAATTATCGGTTATGATGACAGCGTTGGAACAACTGGGCCATCTCGGTTTAGTTGATGACACATGAAACGAAATTATTCTATCGGAAAATAAGCATTTTGGCAAGGCGCGAACAGAATTCGATACTCGTGTGCAGGAAAACCAATGAACTGGTATATTGTTTGTAAGCAGTATCCATTTTATACATAAATATTCGATTTACTTCAAATGCCATGAAAGTGCTTTTGGCATTTTACCATTTTTGATTCAATCTGATAAAAAATGTTTTCATAAGAACTATTTCCAGTAAGGACGTTACTAAATATTAACTAAATGGCACTTACATTATTTATAGGCGCGCAGAGATACCAATATTTTTTCGGCCGGTCCAGGGCTCCAATCTGCACAAAGCTAAAAATTTTAAAAAAAGCTGCAAAATTTAAAAAGTTTATTAAGACTAAATTAATAAATAAATCTTATTATTCATTAAAAGAGTACTTTTTAGAAAAAAGCGCCTGGATTTAGGCTCGGATTCCATCACAGGACACTAATTATTGTAAAAAACAGCATTGTTAATCTATTTATTTGAAAAGAGCAAATATGCCAGTTTCTTGCCGTTTCTTCTCGCTGGAGGCTTATTTCCGAAACGGTGGTAGTATTTTAATATCGACGATTCATGAGTCGAGAGCTTCATTTTGAAGTTTACTTGAATAAAATCAAATCAAATCAAATCAGATTTGATTTGCAGTTTCTCAATAAATAATCTTCAAAAAATATATAATATAATGAAGTATTAGTTACATTTTTTCGTGCTTTATTATAATAAATTGCAATGTAAAATTTGGGTGCATAGTTTTCTATAAACAATTGCTAGTTTCTTCAAGAGAGGTTCCGTCTTGTTTACTTATTTTATTTACTTTTAAATTTATTTTGTGATACATTGTTAACGGTATTTTTTTAATAAAATTATTATATAAAACAAAACAATTATATTTATAATTCGTTGTGCAATATTCTGATACTTTCATTGTTCGAATTTCCGAATAAAAGTTTGTTTTCATAATATTTATTTGTATAATTGAATGCAAAAGTCAATATAGATTTTCAGTAATTCATTTTTGATATCACAACAAATAACTTTGTTTACGCTACGGATCCTTTTGTGATCCGGTTATCGCTTACGCATTTAATACAATTTTAATGATAATATTCAATTTTTTTATTTAAAACATTAATTCGATTTTTTTTTTTTTTTTTTATGTCATAGGTGGCAAACGAGCAGGAGGCTCACCTGATGGAAAGTGACTACCACCACCCATGGACATCTGCAACACCGGGGGGCTTGCAGGTGCGTTGCCGGCCTTTCAGGAAAGAGTACGCTCTTTTCTTGAAGGTTCCCAAGTTGTATCGGTTCGGAAAAACCGTCGGCGAAAGCTGGTTCCACAGAGTGGTTGTTCGTCGTCGTCGAATTCCGTAAAAAGTACAGAACAACCCGTTTATCTCTGCCGTTTATATCTCATATGCCTTTATTTACACCAGCTCACTTACAACTTCAAACTTGGACCCAGCTATACAAATAGATCGATGCTTGGTAATGAGGCGATGGAAGTCAACAGAAGATAGTCTGCACAAAGCTTTACCAATATTATGTACCGTTGGAAACATCTTGTACATAATTTATCGGTTCACGCTTGCGTAATCAGAACGACTCAGAAATACAAATAACAAAGGCTTAAAAGGTAATTTATCACAAAGTGAAGATAAAACGCTTTTCACACAAAACAGTCGAATGTTCGTATTTGCGGTTATAAATCGCATCTGCTGCAGGATCGATGGACCACTTATGAATGAACTTACAAAAATCGCACTAAAATTCAGTACTATAATTGCAAATTTGGTCAACGAGAATTTTAGCTATTTGAATACAGTTTTGTCTTAACCTTTAAGCTAATATAAGCGTATAGAATAACATGAATTAACATGCGATCTTAATTAATGCTTCAATATTTTCGTTGTTCTATATAGATAATAAAATCCTATCTCATGTTGGTGATTATGTTATTTTGTCCGATTATGTCCATCGTGGCCATTCTCGAGAGTGACTAGACACCAAGGCAGGATATATTATAGTGTACAAGCGAGTACAAGTCCGATGGTCACAATCCGATGGACCAGCAAATCCGAGAAGATCGAAAAAATTCAGATGCAAGACCAACGGTTTTACATACTTTTCGAGGCATGTGTACAACGCACATTACCAAATTCTAGACTCCTTACGTGGATTTTACAGCAAAATACTTCAGGTCTGGTCGATAACATTTTATCGGCCCGATCTGGAGCTTGAAGCCAGGACAACGGGATCTTCGATCTCATATCCGAGTCCAAGTCTATGCAGTTCATAGGCCTGTCATAGAAGTGGCGAATAAGACTACAAATATAAATACGATTTTTGAATGCAACAATAATTATGAAAAATATACTAAGCTTTATAATTAAATCAGTGTTTCTTGGGGTAGTTAACCAGTGTTATTATAATAAGTGATATCATGTCTCAATTCCATTATTAATGGAGCATTGACGGTGTGAGGAATGTATTATATTATTCAAAGCGCAAATTATAGATAAATTTTTCACTTTGATAGTGTTGATTAATATAGTTTACAAATAAAAATACTTTTCAGGCAAATAAAACTTGTATATTTCCATACATATTATCAACAAAAGTACATTGACCTTGCTAAATACTCGGATTCACCATTAATTTGACATTACCGTATTTACTTCGGGTCGAATGCGAATTTTATGGCAGTGAAAGATAAAAGTTAAAGGATCTATCTCATACGGCCAAACTAAATGATAACTCTTCTTGAAACTGCTTTTGCTGGTAATGGTTGTTAATTCAAGGTCGTTTCTCTCCACTTTACAGCGTATTCAGCTTCGAAGTACTGTTGCTATTGAAAAAAATGTACAAGAAGATATATTTTCGCATAGAGGCTGCGTGTATCTATTCTATTCAGCTGGAAACCACATTACAAAGAGAGTCATATTCTTCACGAAAATACTTTTCTCGTAATACTCTCAGCTCATACTATGAAGGTCAGAGGAAGCCAAAACAAAATCAACCGCTTAACCGTCACAGAAGCGAATCGCCACCATAATTTTACTGAAACTGGACAAAGAATTATACCAGCTACTGCTAAACGTTTTTAAGCGTTCAAAGCAAAACGTGCGACCGTTTAGAAAATTTAATACATCCAGCAGACGCTCGAAAACAAAGCTAAATTAACCTTGCCTTATCAACCATTAACTCATTTGGCCTGTACCCAAAGTTTCGCTGCATACTATGCAATACTACGCTACCCTCAGCAAGGAACATGGACTTGGCAAGGAACTTATTAGCGGAAATTATAATATTACATTACATACATTTGATAATTCTATTTTTGTTATTTATCAGTTATTTTTATTATATTTATGAGTTATTTCTTTAAAATCTAATTTAATCTAAGACTTACGGCTTAGCAACCACAGAGAATTTACATAAAAATGATATTCAGTATATTATATTTTAAATAAATTGTAGTCAGTATTTGTTAGTAAGGTCTCGATTTATTTGATTTTCCCTGTTAGTATGTGTGGGTCAAATAGTGCAGTTATATACAAAAATCAAATAAAGGCTTGCTTTTAAATAAAAAAACGGCCAAATGCGAGTGGGACTCGCACACCAAACGCCATGTCGAAACTGAAACAAATAATTATTTAAATCGTACAACAAAAAAATAAATTTACAAGTTACAAGCCATGCAATCAGAACATTCTGATTTTGAATCGAAATTAAAAAAAAAAAGCTCACTTGCAATTCGTAATGAAACAAGCATTGACTATTTGAATACACGAGTCGTGTTCTTTTGTTTTAAGATTTCCGTAGTTTTAAAAATGGAACATCGGTTTGTGTTTGTAACTTTTCTATTTTTTTTTATCTCTTTATCTTGTTGTTAATTTATGTATAACATGAATGTTATACATAAATGACTAACATGCTGAATTTCTGTATAACATCGCAACAAACCAAATAATTGTTACCATCGTCAATAAAAAAAAAATGTTTAATATACCTTTTACCTCCTCTGTTTCTCAACCGACTGGTTTTTTTTGTAGATATTGACGATTTTTTATATTATATTTTTTTATGTTATCGGTAGGCGGACGAGCAAATGGGCCACCTGATGGTCACCACTGCCCATAGACAATGACGCTGTAAGAAATATTAACTATTCCATACATCACCAATGCCCCACCAACCTTGGGAACTAAGATGTTATGTCCCTTGTGCCTGTAGTTACATTGGCTCACTCACCCTTCAAACCGGAACACAACAATACTCAGTACTGCTGTTTGGCGGTAGAATATCTGATGAGTACCTATCCAGACGGGCTTGCACAAAGCCCTGCCACCAAGCAAATAAAGTATGGAAATCCGCTTGGCGAACACTAGTTATTCATTACCATTTAGCAAGAGAAAATCAGTAACGCCCAATCGAGCAAGGTCTATAACCTTAAATTAACCTCTTAATATGGGATATCAATTGACGTCAAAACCCAAGTGAGTAATACTTGACGTGCCTTGACAGAGCCTAATATAGTTGAATCGAGCCACTCATTCTTTTTACAGAAAACACGTAAAAATATAAATAAAATATATATATTAAAAAGTAATTAATATATTTTTTAAATAATCTGTATGACAATACAGTTATCCTACCTACGGGCACGAAATATCAAATAAAGATGGCGGTATAAACAGGAACCAACCAAGCTACGAGATGAAGTTAAATTATTAATACATCAACATAAAAAATATTCTTCTTTTAATTATGCTACGTAATGTAAGTCTCAGCTTTTTTGAGAGCCGAGATGACCCAGTGGTTAGAGCGCATGCATCTTAAACGATGATTGCGGGTTCCAGCCCAGAAAAACACCAATGAATTTCCATGTGCTTAATTTGTGTTTATTAATCGTGTGCTGGGTGGTAAAGGAAAACATCGTGAGGAAACCTGCATGTATCTAATTTTAACAAAATTCTGCCACATCTGAATCCTTCAACCCGCGTTGAAACAGCGTGGTGAAATTAATCCCAAACTTTCACTTCCAAGGATGGGAAGGCGTTAGCCCAGCAGTGGGACATTTGCTACCAAGCTACCAGCAGTATGGAACGAAGAATCGGCTCTGTTAATAGTAACCCCATAAGGGCCCCAAGATTATAAATTGATCGGACATTTATATTATGCAAAATGAAAACATATCCAATACAGCGTAAAATAATTTACATCACCGACAAAATAAATAATTAAAAAATGAAATGGCATGTATTATTTTTCAGTATTATTCAGTCGGCTTCATATCAATAGTTGATCGAAATAACCACATATTAAAAATGCATTGTGTTTTATAGGAATTTGAGTCGTATATTTATTAATAAGGAACAATATATCTCTGATAAAGCAAATGCTTTTGTTTAAAATGAGGTTTTAATCTTACAAATACTATAGATGCAAAAGCTTGTGTAGATGGATCTTTGTGACCGAATCACGTCTGAAAGGCTGAACGGATTTTCGTGAAGTTTGCACAGGGATAGATGGTAGTCTGTAATAATTAATTGTTGTTTTTTATCTTGATAAAATGAACGGATTCAAGTGGTTGTTATACAAGCGGATAATACAATATTTATTTCAAAGTCCGGATTACTTAATAATTGCTGAAGTCAAAGTATCGTAAACTGTAATAAAAATAAAATAAGCTCCATTTATAAAAATCTTAATATGAACACGATTTCCAAACAATAAAATTATCGAAGCCAGCCACTGGAATATATTCCTTATATAAATGTAGCAAAGTCTATTTTCAAATAGAAGTTTAATATATAGTTAAGTAAGATATTTCGCTAGCGATAATATTTATCGCCCCCACAAAGCATTCGCGCTTGCCAAATGGCGCTGTTTCACAAATACAACGCATAGACAGACAAGAATTTGCATTAATACAAGGATCATTGGATACGAAGAGCCGAGTTGGCTCAATGGATGAAACACTTAAATCTTAAACAAAAATTATGCCTTCAAATTCCGGAAAAACCACTAAATTTCTATCTAATCAGCTCTAAGCCTTTCCACGAAAGGTCTTTTTGCCCAGCATGTCTTGTAATGATTTTATATATGTATGTTCTTGTATGTTACATAACTTTTTATTCCATCATGTCATCATATATCAGCCCATAAGAGTCCACAGTTAAAGATAGGCCTATTTTATAGTCGAATCGTGGTCTCCAACTTTATTTTTCTTTAATCTTTCAAAATATTTTTTACCTGAATGGGTCTCCTGATGGTAAGTGGTCACTACCGCCCATAGACATTTGTAAAAAATATTTACCATTCCCTATCACCAATGTACCACCAATTCCAAGGAGCTCCAAGGGAGCTAAAATGTTATGTCCCTTATGAATGAAGTAACTTTGGCTCACTCACCCTGGAAACTGAAACACAACCATATTTCCCAAATCGGCTTGGACAAAGTCCTACTACCAAGTAAAATTATTATGCAAATTATGTCATACATCCGTGTTTACAAATAATATCATTGTTCGACAATCTCATTGGTCTAGCACCTATATTATAAGGCTGCAGTTCTATAGATCCTGGTTTCAAACTTAGAGTCGAGCCAATAAATTTGTTGGGTTTTTCATCGGTAACATTCAGTTCAGAGTCCAAATATTTTATATGTAGGTTAAGCCGTTGGTTGTTTGGTTAGTACCCTATATTGTTGCTTTCCAAAAAACAGCAACCACATGTTTACATTATCAAGATAACAGATAAAATACACAATGCCACTTACGTTCATGGTCTTACAACAGCCATGCATTAGGAACTTTTGCTATTAATATATTAGGCTATTTAATTACACAATTAAGATCCAAATCTGTCTGTATACGCAGTAAATCAAATTAATAGGGCTAATTGAAGCTGGTAATAAATGATCGTCGCCTTTATAATGTAATGGATGTGAGTATAAAGGAATAAAGGTCGATCTTCCTCTTCAAGTAGTGCTATGGGTTGCTATATTTTTATGGGATGATATTTGAACTGACTTATAAGACTATACATCACAGGAATCTAATTACATAAGGACTATTTAAGCGTTGGTCCTGTACATGGTCTCACAAAGGCAAGTTGGAAAGCTGTTCCAAAAAATTGTAAAAGTGAGAAAATTGAAACTCCGATATTTTCTGATCAACAAAAATATTTAATTTATTGAAAAATCTGGTTAAAAATTAACCAAATTAGACCATAAAAACCGTTTACTTGATTTATGATGTTCCAAGTACTTCATAAATATTATGGATTTATCAGTATATCGTATGATTGACTTCAACTACCTACGATATAAATACCACTATTTTGTGAAAGATATAAATTTATATTTCAAACAGCACCATAACAAAATCATGTCGTTAAATAGCTGTGTATTTCCAATGGATTGTTCAATAAGGTAACTAATGGAACAGCGCCATCGCATAACATTCACCGTGATAGATCCTTGTATCGCCAAACGATGCATCGCAATTCAATTTATATCCCATTAAAGGCTTAAAGGAAAATATGGGTGAAGTTGCTCTCAAGTTCACAAGTTGGAGCATGAAATGGGTTTAAAATTTATGTGCTAAATCAAAACTTTCTCTGGTTCATTGAGTACAGAAACTACACTTAAGAATTTAGCAGCGATATGTTAAGGTAAATAATTTAATAATGAGATTTTAGCTCTTACCATACAAAGGTTGTCTAGAAATATGAAATTTCAGGTGTATGTTGTGCTCGAACTATCCTATGGGGATGTAATACCTCTGAGAGGGACTCCGCTCTTACATATATAGCGATGTTTATAATATATTGATTATATTCCGCTAAACAGCAATATGTATCTAACATTGTTGTATTCTGGTTTGAAAAATGAGTGAGCAAGATTTGAAATACAGAGATAGATCAATGAGGCAGAAGTCCTCACTACTTCTACTGTTTTGGAAAATTTTCCTCGGCATTTACAATACAGAAAACTTCGAATTCTGATACTCTGATACATATTTTATTAGATTGTGTGTGTTTATATAAAGAAACTTATTTTGGACGTCAAACGTCAGAACTGAGTTATTGACATCTACATCAAACATCATCAATTTATATCTTTAACAAAAAAAACCCATTATCTGGTAATAGAGTGTATTATTTTGCAGAATAATCTATAATAATAAAATAAATTTGTCTGTCTGTCTGTCTGTCTGTTGCTCTTTGTTGACTAAACCGAATATGAAATCATAAAACGCGAGCAAAACCGCGGTCGACAACGAGTAAAATATAAAAAGTGAAATCGTAACACATGCTTGAATATACAAATGAGACTAAAGCGATCACCATCAACTTTTCACTTATTAAAAGGGAACGTGCGATCGGTCTGACATTGATGTGTAGTAGACAATTTGGAAAGCGCCTCTCAGTGAAATTGAGCCGCTGGAATGGCTCCGGCTGTCTAACACTCCTTCATTTCACGTTGATTGAATGATTATATATGGTGGCAATACTGCCTACAATTTTAATGTTATGATTGCAACATTTGATTGAATACCATCGTTTATTATTAAGAAACAAAATATAACAACTTAATCTAAGACTTATGCAAAAATTATCACCCTATAATAATAAAAAAACAGTATGTTATAGTCCCACTGCTGGGAAAGAATCAAACAAGGTTCTGTCACGGTATTGTCTTTCATTGCTGAACATGTAATGAATTATAAGCCAAAGATATAAGGTACATGTAAAGTGATGCATATTCAGGTTTTAACCAACAATCTTCAAAACCAAAAATTTAGCCCCTGGTGCTCTTAAATAGCATCCACCGCTTAACTTATTACCTTCTTCAATTGAAAAAGATATCCACAATGATGAATGCTCATACATTTTCACACCATTCCTTACTGACAAGGAACGCGAAATCACGGTATAGTTCACCTGTAATCAAATCGAATACAATAGCTCTAGGATTCAATGGACTGATTTCACAAGATAAATGCGGTGGTCGTAGTCATTGTGGACGATCGTCGAGCTGAGTGGCCATTTCGAAAAACGTTTCGACTTCGCAACAGAGAATTGAAGTCCAGCCAATGCAGAGAATGATGGGAACATTACACTTTCTTGCTATCGGTAAAAACTATGGATATTTATTGCAAAATTCGTCAAAAATATCAAGATTTATACTTGTCTGGATAATGTATTTGATTCCATAGTTTGAACAATGTCTATCATGTAGCAAAATTGATTATTCCAATAATTATTATCACAAGCTATCCGATAACTATACTTACTATTACTACTAGTATTTGAATTAAGATTTCAATTAGACAATTTGTTTTTGTTTAGTTTTGAAGAAATAATTGTATTATCATTTTGTTGTAAAATTAATATTTTCGTTAGAATACGAAGTCTATGATTTAAGCGATAGATTGTAAATTAGTGACATTATTGTACAACAACTCCGTTCTTCCAAAGGTTGCACATTTAAATGTTTTATCGATTTTAAATAGTGCAAATTATTGCCATCAATAGTGAAGCCGAAAAGTCGCTAACAATGAGAGGAAAAATATCCCGACCTCTGCAAACGACAGACTTTTATTAGACATAAATCGTACGACTGGGCAAAGTCCTTAGTTCTCCAGTCTCCAGCACGCAGCACTATCTCAAGATACCGAAGACCAACCTTTGGAAGTTTTCCAACTCTACTGACACTTTTAGGCCGCAACTCAAAGAATTCTCAATGACGCATAAATTGTAACCGTACCTCGTATAAACAACCCTGTGTTGAATTAATAATTATATGATTACCTAAATGTTATTTTATCTACTTAAAATTTCATAATTTCTCACCAAGAATCATCTGGAATTTTATATTATTTGGAATATGAGGATAAGTTAAGCAGAAAATATATACTTTATATAATTGCAGTATTAATTATATATATATAACTCAACCCAACTCCGTACGGTCCTATAACACGTTTATATAGGGTAAATTATATATAAACGCAACTTTCTACTAGTCAATTTTTTTTTTTAATAGGGCGTTTTTTCCAGAAATTACTTGATAATATCAATATAGACATAGTTTTTATCTATATTTTTTTCTAATATCATCAAATCTCCACAGACGTGTTGTCTGTGTCATTGGTGTATCTTTACTCTTATCGAGAGTTTCATTATTCTATACGTGACTGCATGCTTAATTTTAGAATAAGTACGTACTCATATATCTGAAATATAATGACATTACGATAAGTCTTTATATAAATATTATTGGCAAAAAGTATTTCCAACGTCCCCTATTTTGATGATCCACTGACCCAAAAATACGAAAAAAAAAACATATCAAATTAACGAAACGTAATATCCATCAAAATTCTATCCCCGTTGGTCCAGTAATGGCTCCCGTCGGCAGCATGTGGGCCAGGAGTAATTAATTGTATTTGCGGACCACGTGCGGGTCGCCAATTTTCTTATTTATCGGCTCCAATTCACCTCCATTAGCCATTAACCACTGGAGCTGTTGACAAATTAATTGTACTAAAATAACGACGTTTTTAGTGAAGTAAGTAGATTTTGAGGAGATCAAATTTTAATTATTTAATTTAATGATTATCCCTTTCATTTATTAAATTTATATATTTCTTTACTTTATGCCATTACAAAAGCAATAATGTTTGTAAGTAACCCTTGTAATGCTTTTTTCATTAGGGATTAATTATATTGGCGCAATTTCTACTAAAATATTTTATAAATTCAGTATTTGCAATTACATAATCATTATAGTGTACATTTTATGGGTCACAGGTGTTCCAACACAACCATTGCCAAAAAAGATTTAATTTATTAATGACAAAGTTCTCGTGAACAAGACATTCGTAGATAATGTCGAAATATCGAGCTCCACCAAATAAAAATAAAAAACATGGTAAATATCCCGTTTTAAATACTGTTAGTAATAAAAATAACCATGTTAATTTAAAATCTTAGACAAAGTTTCCGAGTCGTTGTTTTGATATTTATTCGTGACGTGTAAGGGAAATTTCATGATGATCGGTTACCAATACTTGCTCGTACGGCTTTGTGCAGCCCTACTAGGAAGGTACCACCATTCATCATATATTCTACCGGCAAACAGTAATTTGCCATTGTAACTAACATCCATACTCAGCGTTGACTAGTTACCATCAGGTAGCCCATTTGCCAGTCTTTCTACCATGATATAAAAAACTTTCACATTTATAAATTTACTTAAAATGTAATTATTTCTTAGTAAAAATCCATAATGCATTTAAGCCTTGTATACCTCCTCTCTATAGCCTCTCATACATGACCGCATTTGCGTTCCTGTGAACGGTGCTGTGAGCTTTGTTTGATATTGCTATATAATGCTATATACTCGTATGTTTCTATTTGCAACAATATATTGAAAACAAATATAGTGTACTACCAAGTATTTTGTATTTTGAGTTTGAGTTTGAGATTTAAATAAAAGAGTAAATTTTTGGGATTGCTCTCATTTCAAAAGAATATAATCATAATTCCGTATATTGTAATGGATGACATAAATAATGACAATTTGCTACTCGCAAGAACAAGTTCTACCGCCGCCCTTATCACAAAAAATCTTTTTTACTGGTAACCCTTTTGAGGGTATAAAAGTACGAAACTTTGAATGAATTTTCGACAATCTTCTAGCAACTGATCCATTTCTTCTCTTCAGTCATAGCAGTATAACAATCAATCGTTAGTCTTTTAATGAAATATATATTCTTATACATAAAGATTCATTTATCAAATCACTTATGTAGAAGACGAAGGTTTATTAACGGAAGCCATATAATAAAATGTCCTCTGTAATTGGCAGAAGCAATCGTTACCATAAATACGCCGAAAGTAATTGTATCCAACGAATGGCAGGGCTATCAAATATCCATTCACAGTGTTTTTATTTGCTATCAATATTGCCTTTTTGACTTAACATATTTTTTTTTATGTTAATTTAAACAAAGTCACAGCTCTTATATGTTATTAAAATAAAATTTCTTTTAATATTTCTTAGTGACAAGAATTTGACATTTTTTCCACCACACTGCATCAGTTGGGTTGCTGAATACATATGGTAGAATGTCAAGCAACATTTTTGGATCAATTTCAAGATCAGATCAGGTTATATAATGTTTACCGTGCTCGCAACCGAGAGGTGCTCAAAGGAAATGGTCTCCTTCTGCGAAAACGTTATGTCGTAGAAGGAGACCGTATTAAAGAAGCTGCAGAGTGGGTGCAAGTGCTTCTGCTGACTCCCTCCGCCGAAAAAGACGGGGTAGAAGGCGACGCCGCTATACGCATCTGGTGGTGCTCACGCTGGATTTGTATTCCGGCACTTACCTCTCCACTTCACGCGGGGGAAAGAAGAGATTAAAAAAATAAGTTTATGTAACATATGTTAAGTAAGAAATCATAATATTTGACTTATGTTACGTGTTAATCAATTACTCGCTATAATTTACTTCTAGTGAATGTTGGTTTCCCTTTCCTGGTTGGAACACATTACGCGATATACGAATCCAGTTGTCATCATTTATTTGGAAAGCAAAATAATAGGGTAAACATTTCAAACCGTAATTACCATTTCGTCTATGTAATAGTTAAAGCTTTGCTTCCCATAGTAAGTTCGTATGCTAAACATAAGATTAATTAGAAACACATATTTTGTATACACACAATCGTTTTCACTATTAACAATTTGTGGAAACATATATGAACATGCATGTCTCGAACATTTACAGTAACTATTTCTTTTATTATATTTTAAAAACACTAATGTTTGACCAGCAGGTACCAGACAAAATTAAAAAAAGAAAATCGGTTAACAAACAGAGAAAAAGATACTAAAATTTTGGTTTTTTATCAACCTATTCATATCAATGGATCAATCAAAATATATGTCATTCAAATAGACTTTTACAAGCACTTTTGAATAGTAATTTTACAGAATAAAGTTACCACCGTTTCGGAAATTAGATTCTACCAATAAGAAGAAGCCGCATCTACGCACAGCCCTAGAGCCATTTTGTGGGCGCAAAGAAACAAAATAGCGGAGCAAGTCCGCAATCAATACGCACAGTGAACATGTTAATGGTTGATTAAGTAGTGCCCAATGTTAGCGAATGGAATAATTAATTAGTGCTAAAGTGCTCCTACTGAATGAAACAGGAAGCGTTTGCATATTCCGTGTAAATTGGGGGACATGCGCGTCGATGACTCTTCGTCAAGCTATGAGTGGAATATATTTTTAATTATAATTGACAATATCTTTATATGTTCATGATGTAGTGTTATTGTATGTACGAAATTATATAAATTAAAAAAAAAATATATTTTTTGTCTTTAGGTTGGCGGTAAAATTAGACAAATTATTCACAGAAATTAAGCATACTATGAATATAAATCAGAGGTATTTTTTCGAGTTTTAACGCACGATTCGTCAAAATAAAATTCATGTGTTCTATCTTCTGTGCTAAGCAGTCATCGTTTCGTTGCGTAAAAAGGTATGAAATTTATTTATTTGTCATAAAAAAGTTCATTACACATTAAACTTACTCACCTAAAATCATGTAATTGATGTACAATGTACATAGTCACAAATTCTTATCATTTAGTATTCGTCTGCATGACATCATAATCGACTTCCTTTCAGCTTTTCTGTCGCGGCAACTAGTTTCAAACTTCGTATTACCTAGTCATTTTGTATTCTACCCATTCTCGTTACTTCTCAAACACATCCATCACTGCATACTCAACTCAACTAAGATGTAGTTGAATGCCTTTCATCCGTTACCTTCGTGGAAAAAAAACAACAAATATTACTGAATCTAATAGTGGTTTAGAACCACATTTCATTATATTTAATGCAAGCCATCTGTTTGAAATGTAGTACTAAGAAAAGAAACTCAGTTGTTATTCTTATTTACCAATAAAATGAGATAAGTACACTACACAAAATTGACATAATTGTAGTGCAAATTAACATTTTATTTTTCATTAGACTAACTAATCTTAATTATATAAGTAAACTCGGTAGTGCAACTACAATGTAAACAGAATGCCAAATATTGGAACTCAGTGAGTAAGATCAATATTAAACACATCCACCAGAATTAACTGTTCAATTGCAAGCAATTACCAACTCTATTTGTAGTTATATAAAATCGATAATAAATAGTTTAATGACTCTCTGATGTATTGGTAATATTATTGAGATACATCAGTTGACTGCGTATTACACCGATGGTAGTTTTTAATTTGTTTAATATATTATCCATAGTAAAATTATGGTTCTGGCATGACTAACTGAAATAAAGTCAGCTGATCTCAAACTAAAGCAAGACATGAAAAAGATATAAGACTTACAATTAACATTGAAGAGCCAACTAAACCTTAATTTTTTTTTAATTCGTTTTAAGTTTCTAAATGGTGGTAACCACCAGCAAAAGCATTGCCAGGGACATTTAGCGCCAATAGGAGGAGGAGGAGGAGATCTTCTTTGGATGTGTCCTTCACGTGCATACTGCACATGTTAGTGAATCGATGGACTGATGATGAAATATAAAGAAAATATCGGCCACGGCTTCGCATAATTGTGACAGGGGAGAGGATGCAGGTGCTAGGTACTTTTTTCCAGGATAAAAGCTATGGAATATTCCAGACTATAGTCTATCTCTGTGACAAATTTCATTCAGATTCATTTGGCTATTCTGGCGTTATACAGCAATAAATTCCACCCATTTTCCCATGTATGATATTAGTAAGATTTTATCGCGTGAAACTGTTTTTGATTACCTTTCCCCTCGCTTGCCTGCAATCTGTAGGAGTCGTTTTGTGAAAAGGGACGGAAGTGTTCAACAGGAAGCGGAGGAAGCCGGCGCTATCCGATTTGACCAATGAGCGATAATAGACGATTACTGTAATATTATGTCATATACATATAATAACAGAAATATTTACATCTGTACAAAGAACCACTTCCATAGTTCCTTTTTTGATATTTGTTACCACTTGTGGTAGGTTTTTGACTATCAATAAGCAAGTGTAAACACTTCTATATTGAATAAAATCTTTTGACTTTGACTTTTTGACTACGTGGTAAATAAATTAAAATGTAAGTTCCATAAAAGAAGAACTCAATATTTTCAAAGTCCGTATATATCGTATATAAATAATATATGTATATTGGAATGAACCAAACATTAGCGTTATTCAGAAGTTTGTTTTTCTATACAAAATTTATATTATTTTTACGGTCTAACAGAACTCAACCTTAATTTCTATTTCCGGGCCCGTGTGAGCCGCGGCTGCGACCATGGTGGGATGAAATGGCCCGTGAACACTTAGACGTGTTTACTCTCTCCAAGATACATGTTTCTTGTTTGGCTTTGAGAACCGATTAGAACTTAACTGCAACGTTTCTTGAAGTTAAATAAAATTCGATACGTTTGTTGCTCTATTTTTGAGATGAAAATCTTTTCGAGAATTATAATTAGTTTAAAAGGTTGTTGTGAAGTTTTGGTAAACAAGTTCAAATGACAATTTGTTGGGTACTTGATGCATTTAAAATAACAAATATTTTAACCTATATTTAGAAAACTACAAGTATCATCTTTATCAAATCAAATCAAAATGTACTTTATTCAAGTAGACTTTTACAAGCACTTTTGAATCGTCATTTAACAAACTATTCCGGTATAACCGGTTCGGAATTCTACCGAGAAGAACCGGCAAGAAATTCAGTAGTTACTCTTTTTCAACATCTAAAAATACAGTCGTGTTAGTTAAATACAGTTATATAATATGTATGTTATGTCTCCTGCCTGGAAGTCATATAATAATTTAAATCATAACTGGAAGTTAACCGGTGTTACGGCTTTGTGTAGACCCTCTGTTTGTTGAACCAATTATTCTACAACCAAACAGTACTAATTTCTGTTTTGGTTTGAAAGATGAGTGAGCTTGTACAATTGCAGATACAAGGGACATCTTAGATCCCTTGGTTGGCGTCATGTTGACTTCGTATAATATATACATAGTCTTTATAATGTCTTTATGTATGCCGAACGTGAGTACTTACCACCAAGAGTATTTATTCGTCTGAATTTTATAAGTAACTAAACAAAATCTGCGCTTCGTATAAAATTCAGACAGGGACTTGATACAACGATATCCTGTCAATTTAGATGTCAAAATTAATTTAAGAAATTTAATACGAAATCAGGTCAACGTGTTATTTTTCTCATGACTTTGTCACTTTGTTCCTAAACAAGATCCTTTTGTACTCACATTTTCCTGCTGATTAAATCCAACATTTCATTCCTTTGGGGACGCCAGATTGTATCTACACTAAGACAGTATGAGTTGGAAATGTTCTATTTGAACAAGTAATTTCAGAGACGACGAGTTTTTTTTTTCTATTTTTCAATGACAATTTACGAAATTAAGCTAATTTCACTAATTCGTTTGATTTTGTAAAAACACTCGCAGTGCATATTTCTTATTCGTTCTGGCTTCGCTCGGATTGTTTAAGGGTAACCATAAAACGTTTACGTACAATGATATATTTTTTGGACTGACTTTTACCTAAGCAGAAACACTTAACAAAGGTAAGTTCAACGGATAAATAGCTTAGGCAGGACAAACAAACATACAAAAAAGTTTTTCATCGTTTAGTCATATTTATATAATTCTAAATCATAAAAATATTTTAAACACTATTAAAAAATATCTTAAATACAAACATATCTAATTTCATTAAATAAATATAACTACTGAAAAAATATTCATCATGACTAACACACTAAATAAAAATATTTTGGTGGTACCATTGAAGCTCTACCACAAGTAAATTATAATAAAATATATTTCAAACAAAGACTCAATTTACAGCAACGACGAAACTATGAAAAGTTCTTCGGAAATAAGTGCCCACAACTCGAAAGAAACACATTATACGATGTTCATTTAAAGTCACAACTTTGGTGAACTTCCCCAAGAATCTGTTAATTAAATATTGAAACAGGTGGAGGTGAACAGGCTGCATAACAAAAGAAAACGCACACAGGTGAACTACTAAAGTTAACTACTTAATAAATACTATAACATTGTAACCGGCTTAAAACTTTAAACTCCTCACGTAACAAAACAAAAGTATTTTGTTGTCACTCATTTTCTAATTGAGCGAAGTTTTTCCTTTTCTCAGACCGCTTTTCCCCTTGATTTAATCCGATGCGGGTCGGGACAGCTCGTTCCCTTGAGAAAGCGAAATTCCACTAAAATGTTACAGCAATATTGGCTTAAAGTAAATACTTTATTTTTAATTTATTGTATGTGTGTGTGAGTGTTTTTCAATTAAATAAAATATGAAATGTTATTACATCAGGTTGCATAATACAATTTACATTAAAATAAAGGGCGGGTCGCTAATACTCTTATAATCCGATGGAACGGCAAATCAGACACGAAATAGTTCAAGTTCTATCTCCAAAACTCTGAACAGTAATTGGGTATTTTTTAACAGAAAAACCCTATTAACTTTTTATTGATCTGATTCGGGGTTTCAATTTAGAAAAATATACCGGATCTTTAGCCATATACATAAAAAAAAATACAAGTATTACTAAGTTAAATATATAAATGAATGGACGGATATTTATTAATATTTGCATTTAATTATGGTAAAGTAAATACACTTTTAAATCAACTTATATCATTTCAAGCTTGTGCAAATTCGTTTTTGCAGCGACAAAAACATTATCTTGAGCGTTGCATACGTTTTATTCATGTTTGCTCGGTAATTAAAGAATGTTGATGAGAAACATGGAGGCCCAGCTTACAAAAGTAATGCAGGAATAAAATTAGATCACATAAACTTTCAAGTTTAAAATTCTATGAAATATAGCGGAGCGCTTTGAAAATACATCAGTTGTTTTCAATTTATAATAAAATTGCTTTAAAAATGATTATTCTAGAACATCTATTTTATAATGTAGCCGCTTTGAGGCATAAGTTTCAAAGTTACTTCATAATATGCGGCACTCGTTTGAAGATATATCTAATGTATGAAATTCGTTCGGTTAAAGGTTTTCATAATTGGGTTCTCACGTTAAAAAAAATGTCATATAAATTCAAGTAAGCCGAAAGCGTTAATTTTTTATAATATTGTGTATTGACTTGATGAATACAAGATTTTTTAATTTCCTTAAAATAACTTAATATCATAATCGAACATACTGTTATATTAATAATTTATAATAGTATCGTATTTGACAGCTGTCAATTGGCTTAGTTTAACGGAACAGAGATTATTTTACAGAATAAGTATCAGTTACCATTGTCATCAAAAATCATTTATTTTCATTATATAAATAAATCCGAATAAAAATTCAGGGAATTTTAGTTATTCGTTCAGTTTATTTGATTTTCTGTATTTGTGATATTTACATAAACGAAATATTATTATTATTATATACTATATATACTACTATATATAAGAAATAATATGATCAATCGTATAAGTTGGCGACTTATAAATTCGAGTGATATTTGTCTGAGCAAAGTCACCGCCTTTTTCTTTGCAAATGTTTGCCTTCATAACTGTGCGTATTACACAAGCGAGTTTCAATATAAAATTCTAGAATAATAATGTTTTATAACGTGAAATAGACTTTGGATTTAGAGACAATAGAAAACGCCTACTTTATTCTATTTAACAGAGATTTTTACTTTTCACATTGAAACTATTTGAAAATTATAATAAAGTGGATTTTGAAGTAAAAAGGCGTAAATAGCACGTGAACGTATACTCTGTTATAATGTAACAAGTCGTTTTTAAATACTAATAGCTTCAAACGAACTTTTCATGTTCCAGAGACATATCTCAAATGTATTGGAAGCGATTCGACTAAATCGATTAACGAAAATATAAATAATTTGCAATTCGGATAGAATTTCTCTAAGGCATACAAAATGTCAGAAAAAACAATTATAAATGAATACAATTAATATTTTTAATTCGATGTTTAATTTCAATATTATATTCTATATTGTTGGAATTTTGAATCTTGTCCTCTCTTGTTGTATATATGGAAAAAATCAGGACTTTGAGTCATATCGCTCATTCGTTTCATACAAATAACTTTTAGTAAACCTGACCTCTTTAGTAAATACTAATAATAAAGAAAAATATAACCAAAAAGCTATAGTTACCATCATTTAAAACGAAAAAATCTACGATTCATAGAATTTAGTTCGTGAAAATTGAAAATTCTCACAAAAAACAAAAGTCAATATGCTAATCCAACATAGCTTGCACCAATCATTTTGTTTATATACAATTTAATTTATTACAGCATCTAGTGTGAACTTCAATATGAATACTTGGTGGCATGGCTTTGTGCAAGCCCGTCTAGGTACCACCCACTCGTCAGATATTCTACCGCCAAACAGCAGTACTCAGTATTGTGTCCGGTTTGAAGGATGTGAGCCAGTGTCACTACAGTCTCAAAAGACATAACATCTTAGATCCCAAGGTTGGTGGCGCATTGGCGATGTAGGGAATGTTTAATATTTCTTACAGCGTCATTGTTAATGAGCGGTGGTGACCACTTACCATCAGGTGGCCCATTTGTTCGCTCCCCAATCTATATCATAAAATAAAAATAAAAAATGTAAAAATCTATTTATTCGGATAAACAAAACGTACACTACTCATAATACTCATTACTCATAGTGATCGAAAAAAAAAACAGAACTAATATCATGACTCCGTGATCTGCCAAGAGTATAATGATAAATAAAAATGGGTGCCGATTGATATCTGAGGTACAGGACACAAACTATATAAAAAATTACAATTTCCAAATTCCGGGCACCTACTGAGAATTTTTCAACAGTTCAGAGACAATTCTAATACAATACTTAAATACATTTGTAGAAACATTTCAGGCCCAACGGCTCTACGTGCTTTCCGAGGCACGAAAGTTTATACACTTCCAACTTCCAGAGACCCAGGCTGTTACTGAGAAATTTCCGATCGAAAAACCCAAGAACCAACAAATTTGGAATTTGCGGCTATATTTCTATCCATTAGATCAACAAGGCAGTCTACAATATCTATACACTGAATATAAACATATGGCTAAGCATTATAATTCCTGCAGCAAAAGATTGCATTCCTTAGAATGCGCTCCTAGAATTAGAGACACGACTACAATTAGGTTACGCCCAAACTTACTATTATCAAAATAGTAACCAAATATGTTAGAATGATATTTACCAAGAGCAGCATTGCACTTAAAAACACAAATCGAGCAAGTGAAAAGCCTAGATTCGGTCACTTTGAGTCCATTATTGATATTGTTCAATAACGCAAAGGCTACTTTTGAACAATCTTTATTTCCCAATAGTTCTCGCCTGTACAGTGATCGAGACGCCGCCATTGTATTTTACTCGCCTATCTGTACCAGCCTGCAATACCGAACTTTTGTGTTTGTTTGTGGGAAACTCTCAACAAGCGATTTAAAACTTCACCATACTGCTCTATACACCGACGGGATGCATTAGGTACGATCTCATAGGTGAACTAAATTCTTTGTAACATTTAAGATACCTTTTGTTATTTAAGAACGTCAAAATAAAACTCTTAGATATTTATTTGGAGCTTTATATTCTTATTAGCTGTGCCCGCGACTTTGTGCGCGAATTTAATAAAAAGGTTATTATTGTAGCCCAAGTTGCTCCTTATTACATCAGCTATCTGTCAGTGAAAGTCCCGTCAAAATCGGTCCAGCCGTACCAGAGATTAGCCGGAACAAACAGACAGACGGACAAAAAAAATATTTTGGTGTATGTACATGTATATTACATATGCATTTAGTTATTTTAATAATATTACAAACAGACACTCCAATTTTATTATATGTATAGATTATTGGGTACAAAAAAGATTTATTATTATTATTTATTTATAAAGTAATTAATTTTACATATTTTTTTAAATTTTGTTTTGTTGAGGCACGAAGAGAATAAAACACACTTAAATTAAATGTGAACATTACTACAAACTAAAACCAATTATGTTGTCTCTAAATTAATAACAATTTATTTTCTTCATAACAATAATCTCAACAATTACGCTTCTAAGAAAAAAACTTGTTAAAACCTTGGAGGGAAACGTTAAGCATAATATTGGTCAAAATTCAAAGTATATATATTATATATAAATACGTATGTGTAAATCTGTGTGTAAAATGTGCTGCTATGTATATTAAGCTCTTTCATTTGATACCTAATAAAGCCTAATTATTTATTTATTTTTAAATATCGCTTCCAACGATATTTTTTTTAATTATGATAAGTACCTTAAAAGTCATCAGGGAGCCTATGAACAGACACATCGGTAATAATTTTCGCCACAGTCAGGTAAAATTGGACTTAATACCATTTGATCGATCACCGAAGGTTGATACAGTCATATGTATTTTTCATGGATAAGTTATTATACCATCCAATTTGTTGTAACTCACCAGTAGATAGCGCTGAAGCCCATCAGCTACCGTCCAACTGATCGTCATGATAAACGTTATACGAGTACATACACAGGCAGGTCGTCTGCAGAGTTTTTCTAGTATAATATAAAACAATTACACCGTCTCATTTCTCAGTGAACTCGAGTCAAGATTGTTTAGATGCTGGAAGAACAATCGGGGCCAGAGTGAAAATATATTATTCACAACTGGCTTGCAATTGGCGCGGGATGAGATTTGTGCTGAAAAACAAGTTTTAATAAGATAAAGAGAGGTTGTTGAATAGCAGCTTCCGTTGAAATTTGGGTGTAAAACATTTACACATTTAGCCGACTTCAAAAGTGGAAGAAGATTATCAAATCGATTTACTTTTTTTACCTTTATCTTTTTAGTTAACATTTTATGATATTTACATGGATGTTAATGGCCAAGCCCATCACTCTGTATCAGAAAATATATGTGAAAAAAAAATCATGATTTGAGTGATTCGTGCAACAGATAATTAGTAAACAGAATTAACTACTGAGTTTGATGCTGATTCTCAATAGATTCCATTTCCCGAACTGGTAGTAAGTCTTGACGACTCAGAAGTATTTGAGTCTCAACTGATATTTTCATATATTGTACGGAGACCGAATCGACTAACAATTGTCTCCATATTTTCTTCCGTAACATTAACGTATGTCTAAGCGGTAACGTAATATAAATACGCAACAAAATAACAAAGGAAATTAGTACCAAGTCAGTGACTAACGGCTCTACTAAATTAATAATGTTACCAGGAGATAAAACTTTGATTTCTGTGTTTCATTAATCATAATATAATTCAGTTATTTCTTCGGGCTTTGTTGGTAAGCATTTTAGTAATACCATTATTATAAAATTTGTACGTATAATTTTTTTATCAATTGGGTTCGTTATACAAAACCGTATCGCTTTATGATCTATAGGTACTATTTTAAATGGCAAATGGAATTTGGGTTTGGTTTAGGTTAGGATGAAATTTGTTAGAGCAAAGCTTGCAAGCTGAAACTCCTAAAAAGGACTTTGGGCTACTTTTTCTACTGAACACCTGACGACCAACCCCTAAAACGCGATCGAAGCCGCGAGTACAACTTGTACCATATAAATTACTCGTATAATGCTTATAATATCAAATTATTCTATAGCGCTAAAACTAGCATGCTCTTTTGCTAAACATGGTATTAAAGTTAAATGGTGCAGTGTGCGGGTAAAATATTTTTGAATTAAAATAGTTGAATGAACTTTTATCACTTATCCCTAGTTAAACGCGCTTTAATTTTTCTATCTAACGAAAAACATAGAACAAAATATATGTAACAATGTAGGATTCTCTCCCGTCCCACCTGCCTTGGACCATTTAATTAAGAAATGTTTTCCTTGCCAATGCCGGAGGCACGACAAACACTCTGATTATGCAATTGTATAAAAATATACAGACTTGTCTTATTGAAAATTCTTTCTACGAACGTTTCACGTTTTTTGAATCTATACAGAGTTATTTAAGATTTAATTTACAAATATTAAAGGTTTGTCGGGTTGAAATAACTGATTTACTTTTAAACTGCTCATAAAATAACAAAATCAGTTTGTAAATAAATCAAGAAAGTCGATTTTAATCTATTCTAAGGTTTTTTTATGAAAGTCAATGTCATCCAAGGGCAGGTAGATTTATACAAAGTTATTAAGGGTTTATATTTAACAACGAAATAAATACGTCTTAAGGAATATGTCAAATTTATCATCCCAAAGAACTGGGGATGTTTTGGTTAAGATGCTTCGGAAATTGTGTCGCTCTCTCAACTATTTATGATGCATACACTGCGAGAACCTGAAGCCCTTTTTAC
The DNA here is from genome assembly GCF_037043105.1 of Vanessa tameamea. Taxonomy (NCBI): domain Eukaryota; kingdom Metazoa; phylum Arthropoda; class Insecta; order Lepidoptera; family Nymphalidae; genus Vanessa; species Vanessa tameamea. The sequence continues at coordinate 997,786 of NC_087315.1, read as the reverse complement.
GGTTTATTAAAAATTCTGGGACGTGTATTCACATGTGAATTTGCAACGGACTATAGAAATGCTTTGATATTGAACGTGATGCAAATCATGAATTCGGAAACTTTCCACAAAACGATTATGACTATGAAGCCAGCAGCGTCTTATGTTTTTATTTAATTTAAATATTATATGTGTAGTAGCGCCAAGTACCTCTCTCATTACTGGGGAAAAAGATTCTTTACCTTTCAGCGAATAAGGCGGATCTTAATACACTGATATAAAACTGTGTCGGCATAACCTCGTGTAGCTATTTTTTAAGGTAGTAAGTAGCAACCAATTGAGGATAGCCAACGATGATTACTGGACAAAAGACTTTTTTGACAACAGCTTAGAGATTATTCCACCACGCCACTTTCATAAAATTATGAGTTTTATAAAATTTGAACCCATATATTTGAAGGTTTCTTTACTATGATCATCTTAATAATGAAATAAATGAAATTTGGAGGTGCTTGCCTGCGTTTGGCCCGCAATCTTCAGTTCACTTAGTAAAGCGAAGGGTTGCGTGGAAAGTGTTTGTTACCAAAAGGGTTTGCACAAATCATTACATCGTATTATTGATCTCGCTAAAAGGTTACAACTGTAAAATAATTGATTTATATCAATACCGAATAATTTTAATATATTATTTCATAATTGGAAATATTTTATCATTACATGACCTTTAATGGTCAATTCATATTATTTACAATAACCTGATTGGCCATTAAGGTTAACTTTTTCTTTCTTTTACAAATGGCGTCAGTCGAAACGTTTTTCATCTCAGCGCCAAGATTTGTATCCGTGCCAATGATTTCCCTAAAGTTCATAGACGCTTTCAGCCTCCTTCGATTTGGCTCCGCGCCAACAATCCACACTGATTGCATGTATTGATTCAAATATTGCAATTGTACTTTATCCTATATTAGTTTTTTACTTGCTAAACTGCCATTCGTTTCAGTCGAGTCAAATTTTTAGTAATTTTATTATAATTACAAAAGGCTATGCCCTTAATATTAGAAAAAAAAATCCAACTCAATTTTGTATATTGTTGTAAAAATAAAACGTAATTCTGCCATAATACATAACTGAAAAAGTAAACTGGTTACTTATATTCAAAAAAAAAATTGCTTTTAGCTGATAGAATTGTTTACTAGTAAGACCGGATTATCCGACTGCCTTGGAGCCTCTTATCGGCTAAGGGCCCATAGGCATGCTAGGCAATAAGGTTTTGAAATTTATCATTCATTATTTGTGAGTAGAGTTTTTTGCAAGCCCAACAGCAATACTTAGCTTGGTTGGGTTTCGGTTTGAAGTGTGGTTAAGTCAGTGTAGCTACAGGCACAGGGGACATAACATATTAGCTCCCAAGTTTGGTGGCACATTGTTGTGATATATGAAATGGTTATTATTTCTTGCAGCGCTAATGTCTATGGGCGGTGGTGACCATGTACCATCAGGTGACCCATTTGCTCGTCGGCCCAACTATTACATAAAAAAAATAGAAAATGGAATTGTTCATACTAAATATTGCTCGTATTTGAACAAAATGATGAACCTTCTTAGTATAGTAAAAAAATCTTAAGAATGAGTTAAATTGCGTTGTAGTGGAAAAAATATATTTTAGTAAGTGAGAATAGAAAGGGTATCAGAGACGAGCATAGCCTATGGTCCCCGACATGGTTGAAACGGCCCTGTTTACGAGGCGAAATTAATTTGCTCGCTTGCCGATAAAGACTACGAGTATAATAACAACGGATACGAGTAAACGGAAAATGGTAAATGTTTATAAGGCAGTTCTACTATTCGAAATACTTAAAAAGTTATCACTTTTGCTTATAAACCAATCAAACACACGTATACCACGTCCAGAGTTCCTGGCTATGTATGTTGCTACGAAACAAACGTTAGCGCGATACAGAAATTTTTTCCATAATAATATTATAAATATTTTTATGACTAGGATGTGAGTTTATTGCTTGCATGTATTGCTTTTGTATTTTATTTCCGAAATATATTGAATTTACCTTAATAACATAAATAGTGACATCGAACTTATTTCATAAGGCGGTTCGTTTTTATTAAACTCAGTATATTAAGAAATAACTTTTACTATAAATAAAATAAGTATGAGTTGGAATACGGTTTCTTATTTCTTACGATGGTAGATGGTAGTAAACGTCTCATTGAGTAAGTGGATGCCTTGGAGCCTGAATAAATCGAATATGAATCCTAGATCAGTTCAAAGTCATTTATAATGATTTTTCCATCAATAAATTATCATTGCCTTCTTCTTCATAGATCTTACAGAAAGTTCATGGTGGTATATCTCGTGCTACTTTAAGCACGAACTGTCTATTTGGTTTTTACCTAATCTTTCAAATCGTAGCGTATCCAACGTACGTTGTATTTTTGACGTTTCACGGGTGATTTTCTTAAAGAAAAGCTTCGTTAAATATTAAAAATTAAGTTATATGTATAATTACGTTTCGTTATTAAATTACCCACAATATGTTTTGAACATATGTTCATTCTGTTACTCTATATCTAGTTAAAATCATTACAAAGTTAGTCAAAAAGGGTATTTCTTGAAACGTCAATGTAACGACTTTAATTACATCCAGGTAGGAACAGCTGCGGGTGACGATTATTAATTGAAGGCGTTTCGAATCGCGTTATAGCATTTTAATGAAAATATTATTTGATTTCTGAAGTATTAAACGTTGAATGTTATATAAATGATTGTGTTGCAGAGTAAAGACTGATAA